>NW_017280375.1:252099-406593 GCF_001594065.2 Cyphomyrmex costatus | reverse complement strand
TCTCTCTCTCTCTCTCTCTCTCTCTCTCTCTCTCTCTCTCTCTCTCTCGCTCTCTCTCGCTCTTTCTCTATATATCTCTCTGTCCTCTTGCTTGTTTGTTTCTATGTATCACACAAAATAACTTCATGTATATGTCTTATATTTAATAATAAAGTTTAGATTATAAGAATATGCGCTTTTAACTACGTACGATTGATAAATTACTAATTCCGCATACATTTACAGAAGTTATTAATAAGGCCTGCACATGGCTCGTAAGTAGCACTTTTGGACTCGCGTTAATATACATTACATATATTATATATTACGTACAGCATAAATATATGTACATATTTCTACAATCTATAATCTCTATCGTTCTGATTTTTCTCACTGATTTTGTAGTATTCGAAAAGCAGGTCGGAGCAGTACGGGTATCCAGCGCTTAGCCTTTTAGCCCCGACGCGATAATTAATTAGCTCGCGGGCATCGTTAGAATGAAACAACGTCGAGCCGCGCGTAGAACTTGAGGAAAGAAAGCGAGAGAAGAAGCGCGAATTGAAGTGAAACGAGGAAATCGCGTTTTCGTCACGAAAGAGGAAACGTACGAGCGCATAAATCAATTATCGAGTTTTAGACAAAATCATGTCTCACGACCGTGTCAAAATGGCTGTCATCTTGTAAAATTACTTTGGGGATCTGTCCTAAAGAAAAATTTCTTACGATCGTCGGCACTTTCTCAAGAGATCTTTTCTCGCTTCATTTACCTCCAGGCTATGTAGGTTGCTCAAGCTTAATATAAAGAAAAGGTAAAAAAAAGGGGGACCAATTTTTTACTCTTATTCTCGTAGTCTCTCTCTCTCTCTCTCTCCTTCTCTCTCTCTCTCTCCCTCCCTCCCTCCCTCCCTTCCTCCTATCTTATCTATCTTTCTCTTTCACTTTCTCTATCTACCTTGATACTCTTAATCAAGTCGCCCACTGGACTATCCATAAATCTCTATACACTCTGTCCGTGTTAAGTCTGTTGTGGACCAGTGAATGCAGGAAATACGAGGAATGGAGTCGCAACTCATGCAAGCAATAAATTAAGAGACCAACTAAGTATGACTACGGCACCGAAAACGTATAACAGAAGTAACGTTACGGCTATAACAGTAGGAAACCGGAGGTGTCAGTTACGCCGAAATTAGCTAAATTTAAGCTAAACTAGATTCTAAAAGATTTGGTCCAATAGAGGAAAAAAAGCGGTTAACAATTATGTCAAAAATTATGAAATTTTAATCGCACTTTGTTAGTAGCGTTAAGGAAAATTATAAACGTAAGTGCGTGAATTCCAAAATTTTGAATTACGCGTGCGAAATATTGTAGTAATATCACGAAATTTTCACATTTTGAGCAAAAGAGAAGAAACTTTTAGTAAAAAAAAAAAAAGACTTTTTCGATTATAAACTCTCGTGATTAATGTCTTAAACTACGCATCGATTATAGTGGGAACAAGCTCTACCAACGAAGTTGGTTTCGCAAATCAAGTTTGTTTGATTTGAAAAAATAATCTTCAACGAGAGACAACGGCTTCCAGAACGAGCCGAGAGGACGAAGAAGAGCTGCACGTGTGGACGTATTTACGTATTCGACAACGATGGCATTATCCTGAAACGGGCATGACGCCCTTGGCCTCGAGATGCGACGAGACTACCACCCTCCTACTGTTGCTGCTACTCGAGCTGGCACCCGGGGCACGTTGCTATTCGCGCGCGGCCGCAACTTCCGCTTCGTCTTTACCAAGATAGCATTTACAGTCCCCGGCGAGGGTGCGAGTGATGCCGCTTCTCGGCAGCATTATGACCATCGCCGTCGATAGTCCGACAACGGCGTCCACGAGCGACTTTGAGAGGAACATGACGTGGTCTCGAGCAATCAGTGGTGGCTCTACGTTTCCGAGTAACGAGGCCCTTTCAACACGTGCGATCCCGAACGGTAAGCAACGTCGGCGTCCAGCCGCGACAGCTACTAGTGATCGTGTTAGTCGCCTTCTTAGCGGTAAAGGTGTCGTGAAAGGATCGAGCAAGAACGCTGCTAAAAACAACGAAAAACACATCGAGGGAGGTGAGCGTAACACGACAACGGGAAAAGAGGGCGTCGAGGTAACAAAAAAGGAAGCTTCCCACCATTGCGGTCAGACTTCAGAAACTCGAATTTGCGGCAGGAAGACCGTAGGCGCGACAAAGAGTGGGGAAACTGCATTTACCAGCGAAGAAAAGGGGGCAGGGCTAAGTACTGGGGGCGGCAGCAGTGAACAAAGTGTTGATAGCATAGGCAGTACTACCGATAGTGTAAGTGTGAGTACAAGTGTATTAAACAGCACGGAGGAGGAAGTCGCGAGCGAATACGGGAAGGATTTGTTGCTCTTCGGTTTTAGCGACACAATGGAAGACACAATCAATTCGTTCAACGATTCGTTTAACGGAAGCTTTCGGCATCCCTGGAATATTAGTTTGTATAATAACGAGACTTTCATTGTTTTTGGAGAGGGTATGTACCCATCGGGATACACTCTTCCGCAAATTATACTGGCGTCTATCCTCGCGACGCTACTAATGATCGTGATTGTTGTGGGAAATATGTTGGTGATAATTGCCATTGCTACGGAGAAAGCGCTCAAAAACATACAGAATTGGTTCATAGCCAGCCTTGCGGTAGCGGACTTTTTTCTTGGTCTCGTGATCATGCCATTCTCGCTCGCTAACGAAATCATGGGTTACTGGATCTTTGGATATTGGTGGTGTGACATTCACTCTGCCATGGACGTGTTGTTGTGTACGGCCAGTATCATGAATCTTTGCCTAATCAGCTTAGATAGGTTTTGGAGCATTACACAAGCAGTCGATTACCTGAAGAAAAGAACACCAGCTAGAGCCGCGCTTATGATTGCCCTCGTCTGGATATTATCGGCGCTTGTTTGTATACCACCGTTACTCGGATGGAAAAGACCCACTCCGGAGGAAGAGTATCCTAAATGCGAGGTAAGTTTTGTGATGTTATCAAATTAGAGAATTATTACCTTCTCAGTTACTCATTAATTATCAATTTCTATCTCGACTTTAATTACGTAATCTGAGTTGCCGATGAATAAAATTAATATAAAACACAGATAATTACGAAAGTATTAAAAATTGCACGTAAAATTGTATCAAACGTTTATTATAGAGATACATTGAGATATAGAAAATTTAATTATATTGATAAAAAAATAGTGGATTAGGTTTTTCTAATAAATCGAAAAATTGAGACATTACTGCAAAAATAGACAGACATAATTTGCAGTCTTAATCTGTATTTTAAATTTGTATTTATCTTTTTTTATAATCAAATTATTGCATACGAAGGATTATTATAGCGAAGGAAACAATGACATCAAATTTAATTACTATATAAACAATTATGAAATGTACTAGACAGAATTTAATTTTAAGATTTGTACTCCCGACACTGCCAACTGAAGGTTGTTAACTCTAGTAATTATAATGAATACAATGAATTGTATTTCTTATAATAATTAATAATGTCTTATGGAAAATATATATCTAATTGTAAGTATAATTTTAATTCTTTTTATAAAAATATATTTTTATACATTTTGTAAATAATTTGACCTGAATGATTAATAATATATTATATATATATATATATATATATAACACCTTTCTCTCTCTTGATAAATTGATCATTCACATACCTATATATTTAAGGTATTTTGATACATTTATTATGTATGTATATACATCTTTCTTAAAGTCTTTTTGGTAAAATATACCTAGCTTTTTTTTCAAGGTCAGCGTTTTATAATTTTGAAAGTTAATTAAACTATCTGAACTATTTAAACACATTAGGATACCCTTCTTCTTTTGCATAAAGGACAACGTTAATGAACAAATAATATTATTAGTCACTGAGAGTTCTTTTGAATATTTATCATTCTTTAAGTTAGTATATTTTTTTTAAACATTCAACCAAACATATTTTTTTTCTAGATTTTGGAATCTTTATATAAGAAGTGTTTTACTTTAATTTTTCTGACAAATTTGAATGGTTGAAAAAAAATTATTCAACATTCAATATTTTTATTCTCATTTTTTTTATTAATGAAAATACATACATGCATTTGCTTGCATATAGTGTTACCGTTATATTTCTTAATTTATAGCGTTTCGATTTTAAAAAATTGTTACCTGTTTTATTTTTATGAAAATTATAAACAATCAAAGCTGAATTTGTATGTCATACATGAATGTGTTGTCCGTGTGTGAAACTGTTTTGTATTGTGTGTCCGTGTGCGCGCGCGCGTGCACACACACACACACACACACAATTAGTTTCGCACTGCACGAAAGTAACCCAAAATTGGCAAAGTAAAACACAGTAAGAAAATTTCCAAAAACATTAGATAAAAAAGTTATGTATAAATTTTTATTTTAAGTAATAGTTTGTGAAATAATAAGGGTTTAAATGGCTACATTTAGATGGACTGTGTTTAAAGTTTTAAACATTGACCGGTAGTGATGTAAGAACACGCTTTCGATCCTAGGTCCATTTGCAAACCATGATCCTTTTGGTGCCCCCGACAATCTCTGAAAGTTTGTTGGTTGAATTTCCGAACACTGTGTGTATATGTATATATATATATATATATATATATATTATGCATAAAAATAGTAACATAGTGTACAATACTAATTATTATATAAAAACTGAAGCATTAACAAATATAAACTTCTTAAGAAAGAGGCTATAGGAAAAAGTTTGGTACAGACTTTGGAATGGATCTTATATCTTAAAATCTTTTTTACTCACGTATTGCTAGGTGCGTGAGTAGTCAAAAAGGCAGAGTAGTATAGTTAATGTATAACCAATTTCCAATCCGAGTATTTTCGCGATATATCCTGCGGACTTCGCTATGAACACACGAAGAAAAAGAAAATAAGACGAGAAGTTCAGGCCCGTTGCCTGAAATAGCGAAATAACCTTCCCTTAGCCTCTTGAATCCCGTTCACGCTGATCTTCACAAAACGATACCGTGAATTGGATTTCTACGCGCGACAGTTCAGTCTACTGGACTGACATACTGAAATTCGCGTCATTTTCTATTTATCTTGTATCATTTATAATACATAAACTAAACATTTGTCATTGGACATTTTTATGAGTTTTTAATATTTTAATATAATATAAAGAATATAATATAATGTACAATTACAGTTATCTAAATAATTGCCATAGATATAAGAATTCGAAATATTGAAGCGTATAGTAGATGGTAGTTTTATTATATTTCATAACTGTAAGACATATGAATACATTCTATAATTTTTGGAATTTTTTTTGTCATTTGAAAAATTAGAAGATTAGCTGTCTTTCTGCGATTTATATGCAGCTTCTTATTAGTGAAAAACATATAATCTATTAGAGAATAAAAAGTACTTTTCGAGACGCTATTACAATATAATTGCACACTGGCGCATGATTGAATGCATCCTTAAACTTCCAACGGAACTAATTAGCGGATATAATTGAGCCATACATTCCTACAGCATATAGTGGCAAAACTGTTTGCTACACGAATTGCTACTATGGATTATATAGCGTCTTATAAATTCGAAAGAGAGAGAGAGAGAGAGAGAGAGAGAGAGAGAGAGAGAGAGAGAGAGTGTGTGTGTATATGTGTGTTTTATATGCATTTATACGCGTTCATTGTTTTTATTCATGCTATATAAAATACATTTCAAGCTCAATAACAGTACTTAAATGATAAACTGATCGCGTATCTCTTCTAAATAATATCAACGGTTCACTTTTTAATTACATGGCCATTAAAGTATTATAAGAACACGAGATCTTAAAAATATCTTTTTTCTTTTCACCATTTATTATTATTTAGAGAGTAGTAGGAAATTCTTTTAATACTTTCTTTTAAGAGAACATTCTGATGAACAGATGACACATGAACATCTGTTAAATCACATCCTATGCTATCCTTTTTTGCTCTACTATTTTCTACTGTACATGTCATTATGGATCGATAATCTTGTTCCACGATTTCTTGTTCTCTTTCACATCCTCTTTTCTTATTCAACGAAAGATGTGACATGAGGTTCTCTCAACCGACAATATTGCTATTGGATTTTTCTGACTAGTAACAAATGGAAGAGCGACAAGCACTACGCGACCGGAAAAGGCGGACCGCAATCGCAATCATCGCGGTTTAATCTTTTAATGCGATTAGATTGACGCTTTTTTAGCTATTAACAAGGACGAATGGAAAGCGCGATTTGTCTTCTTCACTGTTATCCGCTTATCTTTATTTCATGAAGCTTAGCACGACTGCTAAGAAAATAATACACTTCATCTTGCATTAGAACGAGGTTTTATTATACAAAGTATTCTAGAAAAATAATTAGATGTTTTTTCAGTTACAGATATTTCATGGTAAAATTAATAAAATCGCTTTTCCTTTGACGAAAATAATTGATAATGATAGACTAATAATTTACGAATTATTTTGTAAAATTTATGCCATATTCTATTGAGTAATATTTTAGATAATGCTAAATAACAGAAATTATCTCATGAGAGAGTTATTTTCTGAAGAAAACATTCTTATGATTATCTGTTAACAATGTAGTAGAAAACTCGATGTTTTCCACAATCTTTTGTACGTAATTCGAATAGAATTCATGATACATTTTGTGCGTATGTGAATTATTTAGGTATATACTTCAGTTATTTGTTAGTAACACAAATTATGTCCACAAGTAGAAATAATATCAAGAAATAATTAAGCTATGACAAAATCTATTTAAATTCCAAGTTCTGTTTCTGCATTCGGAACGTGAGCACTTATAAAATATTTTGTAAAGTTTACAATAACCTCTACATTTGTTAGAGAAAGTACGTAGAAAGATAGAGAGAGAGAGAGAGAGAGATGAAATACATTCAGGAAGGAAGTAATTCTCACTCTTGTGTGTGTCTTTTAATGCGATTAGTTTAGTAGCTCCACAATGATGCAACAACGTTTAACAGAGTGTAAGCTATCGTTTACAATGGAATTGTAATTATCTCTAATAAGCGACATCGTTTTTGGTACGTGGCTTTTACTTAACGATTATATCGTAAAAGACGAAAAAAATTTTACTTATTTTGTATTTTAATATTTTTAATACACGATACAATACTTTTTAAAGAAATATATTTTATTTTATCTTTTTCTCTTGATATAAAGCGGCATCGAAATCTACACAACTTTCTAAATACATAAGAATGCATTACTTACAATTGAAAATAGTTTGATAACTATAAAACTTTAAAGTTAATTGATTTTTCATATTACTCATGTATACTATATGTTGTGAGATTATCTTTTAAATTATTCGAAAAAATAACAATAATCAAATCTTATTGGACCGTCGATACTTATTAGTTTGAAAAAATAATATTTCCTTGTATGTAAATTATAAGATAGACTTTAGGAAAAAAAATCTTTTACTATTGTGACGCTCTAGTTAATTATGATACCAATTTATGGAAATTTTCGATGCATTTTTTATCATAGTTATATATTATATAAATAGATTGTAAAATGTACATTTACGAAGATTTCATTAATTTGTAGGCAAACTTATTCGTATTTAGAAGGAGAGATGCAAAATCAATCACTAAATGTATTCGAGCTTTTTACGACCAGGCAAGAATGCAAACCGTTTTGTAAATTTAAAATCGGATTACATTATTGTTGCTTTTAATACATTTATTTTTACGAGGATTAGAATGTATTAATTTATTAGGAAAATTTTCATCTCTACTTTTGAAAAATCACGCGTAAAATATACTTCATTAACATTTTAAAACAAATGATTCATTAACATATTAAAACAAATTTTTATAAAAAAAAAAATACGAATGATAATATTGCTGCAATATTATTATAATAAATTTTCGTGTATTAGTATTATTAAACTCGTATATTAGTAATTATTTCATAAATTAATTACTCATCTATTGAAATATCATTTAATTTTGAATCACATATTGTAAGTAAATGTGATGTGTGTGTGTAAGAATATGTGAAAGTAATATAAATGCTGCATTTTCTTCTATATGCTATTATATTTTAATTATCAGAAAAATAAGTACATATTGATTTATCACTTATTAAATAGAAGAAAATTGTATTGAAATATTGAATGAAAGTACTACGAAAGTTTTATATAGATACTTCTCAGTTATAAGGGTAATTTTTTTCTGTACTAGAAATATTTTAGAGATTATAAGTAAATTTATGCTCAAACTGCTTTATTAATATTTCCCTTGTGGCATATTGATTAATGAATTATGTATGAATTTTAATTTATTAAATTCCGTGTGTTGCATAATAACACACATCACAGAAATCTTAATAAGAATGTCATTTTATTGA
The DNA here is from genome assembly GCF_001594065.2 of Cyphomyrmex costatus. NCBI lineage: Eukaryota > Metazoa > Arthropoda > Insecta > Hymenoptera > Formicidae > Cyphomyrmex > Cyphomyrmex costatus. The sequence continues at coordinate 398,144 of NW_017280375.1, read as the reverse complement.
AATAAAATATTAATTTTTTATGGTTTCTGTGATTTGTAATATGTATGTACACATGTAATACGTACATTATTTAGATATAAAACGTATAAAACATTGTTGCACATACAATATCATTACTAGCTAAATACATTTGCTTAAGGAAATACAGTGAATTATTAATGTTTTATGAAGTTTCTAAAATGACATTTATACAAAAAGAATTAACAAAGCTAATTTTGTGTGTTAAAGCAGCTATTAATTTTTTAATATGTTTAAGTATAGCTCGATTAATTTATTGCTTAAGAGTTGCATCCGGATGTATATATGACGATATTTCGTGTAAAAGCATCAGTATTTCGGTTATAGGAAAAGTTAACTTCAGGAAACATTTTGTTGCATTTTGTATTGTTAGTGAATTATTAAAACCACATGAAAGTTTACATATAGCACACTTAAGTGACATACAATCCTTTTTTAGAAATTTGAAAAAACTTTTTCCTAATTTAAGCTCTAAGCAAGAAATAATTTAAAATTATTTAAATAAAAGAGTTATTAGTCACTATATGTATCTAAAAAAAACGTATATTTTCTTAATGACGTTTGTTTTTGTTTCATTATAGAAGTTATTGTGGTGTTGGGCGGTACTAAATATCGTCCAGTACCTACTACATGAAGCGAATAAATCTAGCGAGATAACGCCTATGCAAATTTATTCCATCTTGCTGATTGAGAGACACTATTACTAAATATAAAATACCGAGAAGATTGTATAAAGTCGTATAGGAATCTCATCATCATTCGTGTGTGAAGCCCTAGCTATTTGACATTTCATCAGATCTAAAAGTTCAAAGGACACACGTATGAATGCTATATATTCTTAAAAAATTTCATAGAAGAATAATAAAATTTCTAAATTGTAGATTTTTTATATAAATTTGTGATTTTGTTTTTCTTTTAGTTTTAATGTAGAAAAAAAATTTGAATTACTATAGTGTGAATTTATACAATATATATCTTTTTGCGATGTAAATTTTATCTTTTTCTACGAAAATAATTATAGAAATTAAATTTCATCTTTTTCTAAACATAGTATAATAGAATTCAAGAAAATAATAATTAGAAATGCTTATAAATAATTCACGTTTTGACATGCGAGACATTTATCAATATTTCTCAAATTGTCGACAGGATACAGATTCTCATCTATTATATCTGCATTTATATCGCACCTGTATCCCGCGTTCTACTCATGACTTGCTTTATAAAATTTTCATGAAATTCAAGGGATGCGTGAAACCGAAGATTCCTTATCTTAGGACTGCGTTACTTCCCAAAAGAGCAATTACGAGAATCACTTCCATATGCATTCCGCATAAACATATGCAGCTTAATTACTATCTTGCATCATGAAGTACTTCTGGGCATATTAAGATATTTCCTATGAAATATATGAACCCCCCAGTTGCGCCCCATTTTTACAACAAAATTACAAAATAAATTAAACTCATTTTTGTCGACATTATTTAAATGAAATTTTTTAATATTTTTTTGTATTATTACACATTTACATATTGTTTGTCATAATATAAGATAGATATTAGGAAAACAACATAGATATATTTTTGGTTTATTTTATGAAAATAATATTGCCTCTAGAAGCAATCTTAGTTCTCTCTCATAAAGCACAAACTGAATAATAAAATTTTTTTTTTCATTGTTTGAAACGTGCAAAAGCTGCTAACCTCATGTAATTACAAAAGAAAATCATGCGTTGGACGAGAGTAGTTGGCTCAAAATTCGAGATGGTTTGTTTCAGAAATATTAACAAAGCTTTGGACACACATGATTTTTAAATATGATTTGTGTGTTTATTTTTAAATGCTACGCATTTCCAAATTTGCTGTCATCGCTCAATAGAAGCTTACTTAGTATGTTCAGAAAGTAAAAAGAGCGAAGAAGTAAAATTTCAGTGTTGAGGCCATGACCCGATTCAATCCTTTTATATCATTGTATCCTGATTGCAATATTCAGTTATTTTTCGATTCTATTATATGGATAATTTTTTCCTTCTTTTTTGGTCTTCCTCAGTATAAAAGTATGTTATCGACGTCACGTCTCGTTAAATGCGTTTAATCGGTCGCGGTATTCGGAATAAGTATCTTGATAAAGTGCTAACGGCACGTGAAGCCTTTTTTCAAAATAAATCACGAAACTACTTGGTCCAATTGCACAGCGTGTTCTAAGCTCTAAATTAACAGCCTTGTGTGTTCAGTATTTCAGACTTTTTTCCGTTTATCTTTATATACTTCACTTAATTTGAAACGATAGCGATTTAAACGAGCAGCAAGGCATACGAACACTATAATTCTTTGAAAAAAAAATTCTTCATATAATTCACAGCTTTGATATCTAATCAGTTTTATGAGACATTGGGAGAATTTTAGAGCCGAACTTAAAGAAGGAATAAAATCTCTTTACGTGTACATTATACATATAAGACAAAACAAATGTTTTTGTACTATTTTTATATCTAATCTTTTATTTTACCTATAATTAATTTTATTTTTGTTTTATATATTAAAGAGAAAAAATATTTTTGAAATATATGACATTATTATATTTTATCGAAGATCATTTTAATGTAAAAATATTAATTATATTCAAACAATATTAAACGAAATCTTCTTTCGGACTCTCCTTGTTCAAAATTAATTATATTTGTGCTCAATTTCAGTATAAATATCCTTCAACCAATCATGATAGTTATTACTTGTAAATCATTTTCATTAGTTAGCAACATCGTTAAAAATAGATCATTGCCACGATTAATTTAGAATGTGGGAGTACCATTAATTTCTCAGTAAACGGAATGCTGAAGAGATGTTTAATCACTCGGAATCAACGCTATCCCGATTTATATTACGTGGTTATCCTGTAAATTATATATTTCGGTTAAAATCGATGTTTGACAACTCGGTCACCGAAGAAGTGATCTCGGCTGCGAATAGGCAAGATAATTGCATTGAGCGGCAGTATTAATCGAAATATCTTGAACTTGAGTTAGGATGCACGAGAGGTATGTCACAGTGAGATATATGTATGCTAACGGGAATAATGAAGAGTGGCAGCGAATTCGGTGCTTTGCTTCACCAATACTTCCTTCCGTCTTACTCTTATAACCCCGAAAAATACGAAATGCACCTACATTATTTGTGATACAGTTGTTTCTATAGCATTGTCGCCTCAAGCATTACTTTTTTGTTTATTTACTGCCAAATTTAAACTCAGTTCGACGTAATCTACAAATTGACCATTATAAATATTGATCACAAGATCTTATATAATTTTGTATGAATAAATAAGTTAATTGATGAAATAAAAATACTATATAATTTAAATCATTTTAATTATATGCATTGCACTAGTTTGATATCCACACATTTCATTAACTATCACAATATTTTAATTATAATATTTTAATATTTAATAAATATTGTAATAAAATTAATTACTTTATCTTATGCACAGAAATACTTGTAAATATATATCTACATATATACCCAAAAGTTTGGAAACACTTGCGATTTTTTCAAAAGTTTGGAAAAATTTGCAATTTTTTATAAAAAGTTAAATATTTTAGTAAAAAAGAATTGTAAACAAGCTTTCAACCATTTTAAAGCGCAAAGATAAGGCTTTTTAGCATTTGAATTTTTTTGCGACATTTTGTTTCTAAATTACATAAAATTAAAAATTGATATTTTTTACAATATTTTTGTCTTAGTTTGTAGCGTTGCAGTTTGATGAAACATTAGCGGACAAAATTTAATATAAAAGTATTTTAAAATAGACTTTTTAAGTTTTAAAATGTCTTTTGGATAAATAATACGATGATTTTTCACAAAAATATTAAATTTTATATTGTGTAAAATTTGGTTGTATAATGATATCAATAGTCACTAAACTGTCACTTAAACTGTCAATTTAACTAACACTAACAGTCACTTAAACTGTCAATTTTTGGTTTTATCCCTCACCACTTAGAAACTTTGGAATGTTTAGTCTATGTACATACATATGTCGTTGGTATAGATAAATATACCTTGCATCTTTATGTATCTAAACTTAAAAGGTACCGTATAAAAAAAGTACCCAGGTATAGGTATTGGTAACTTCGCCTATAAGGACTCAGGTAATGCATGTAAATACTGATAAAAATACCTATAGGTATACTCATATCTAGATATGTTGCAATACTACTTTTATAGTGCAATTATATGTATATGATGTATAGTACAATATATATATATATCTCACTATTAAAATTAAAGAAATATCTGACACACACATATCGTACAACGTTTACCGCACATTCAACGCATAGCCAACTTTTACGTGTCGCATACTGTATACTTTGAATCCTAACACCAACAGACGGCATTAAATTTCACGAGGCAATCAGCATGCGGTTTGCTCTGAAAATTAAATCGATACGCCGCCACGTATTGCCATATTAAGTCCATACTACGTGACCGTCGGTGAGTGCCAGTAGTGAAATCGAGGTCGACTCAGTCCATGCGTCAGGGCGAGAACATGTGGACAACCGCCTTTGTCGTGGGCAGGGTATGAACGATCAAAAGACTAAAGAGCGCCAATTGACTCGGGGGGTGATATCGAAAATCGACCGAAGTTTAAAAAAAGTTAGATCACACAGAGAAAACTGCGATTGCAAATATAAAAAAAAACGAAATAGAGGGACAAGAGTAATTCATTTGGCAATTGATGTTAGAATCAAATGATTGATTAATCTGCACGTGTATATTCTCTTTCTCTACCTGTTAAGTACTTCTCGCTTGAATATATTGTATTTCGTTTTACATATATATATATTGTGCTTTGTATCTTTTCCTCTTTTCCCTTTTATTCACACTTATTTCCTTTTGATGAGTATAACGATACGTAGAACAGATTTACGCTTGGATCGTTCCTTTTTAAATAAAAATTTAACACAAGATATCTTTTTTAAATTATTATACTTGCTACGTAGATTATTTCATACAAGGGTATCTTGGCTTCACTTTAAATTTGGAATTAATATATGAGAAGTTTATTTTTTATTTGATAGGATTTCATGAATCATCTGACCTACTATTATTTTATATTTTATTTCATACCAATAATAAACCAATCCATAATTATAAAAATATCATGAAGTAAATCTGATTTAACAATTAAATTGAGTGTTTATTATTTTTGCGCATGAAGTAAATATTATTTTCATTTTCATATCTTTGCAATATATTCAAGTAAACAATTTTATAATATTCTTTTTACACAAATTTCTGCCATAACTTAAAAATAAAAAATCTTGTGCATTAAAAAATTTTATGCTAATCATATTCCATTGCTCTCAATATCGAAGTCAAGCTCTGATTTGCTTTAATTTATTATTTTAATATTATAATAATTTAATGATAATCCACTTGAAATACTAAATTATAATATAATTGAATACAAAAATTAAATAAAAACATTGTATATATCTCTCTTTTTAATACATTTTTTATTTCTTTTATGTTAGAAAACTTTACTTTTTTAATATCATCAAAACATTTTATATTTTAATATATTTTCTGATTTATATATATTTTTTCTATATTTGAAGATGGAATCGCAAAACAATTAAACGAAAATATAATCTAACAAGGGGAGGGCGCGAGGTGTTACTCACCGATTTTAAAAAGGCTTATGTATGTTAAAGTACTCTAGTAATAGAATACTTTGGCAAAGGGATACGACCCAACCTCGCGCCCTCCCCCTGTAAGTATTAATAAAACCTATCAAAGTAAAAAATATTCATTTACTTAAAAATCGCTTTTTTCAATGTAATATGCAACTTTATATATATATATATATATGTATTTTAAAAAGCACACAGGCCTAACACAAACAAGTAATATATGTAATAATGGTTAATTAATTAATTTTAAATTAACATATAGTATTACACGAATATATAAAAATTATATTATGTAAAAAATCTATTTTTTTAATTGTAAATAACTATCTTTACGAGTCGGTACTTACGTTACTTCAATTAATCTTGTTGTTGTTTATTTTAGTATAAAACGTTATAGATTTAATATATCACTCACTTTCCTCAGTTTCAGGAAATTTGTAACAATTTTAGAAAGATTTGTCATTCAATATTTGTTCGAACTATTCTTTTTTTCACTATTACATAACAGTAAATCGTTGATACTTATGCTTCCGAATAAGTTCTCGAATTTTCAAGAGCACTCTTCACTCTCGTCGACTGGAGTACGAGCATGCTCAAGTAGCCATCCTGATTACGTCGGTAAACTTAAAAGTTTTAATCTACTTTCATAGATGATGAAGACTTCATAACTTGCACCGAGTTTACGAAGTTTATATTCTTTAATATGCTTGAACAAAAGCATTTGAAGATACATTTGTTTAAGAATAAAGTATTCTACAAGCTAATATTTTGCAATTATTTTACACACATTGTATACATTGTGTATTATTGTGTTATTAAATCTCTAATACAAATACTTCATATAGGTATACTTACTACAAAAATAATACACATTAAATAACTATAATTACATATTATTGCCTTAATTGTATACAATTTTATGTTACAACCCTTGTATTTTCGAATTTATTATATATATATATATATATATATATTATATTATATTTATTATATTATCAACGTAGCGCCTTTGTAAGAGTATCTTATAATATTATAACATAGAAAAAAATATTACCGGCAGATTTTAATAAATTTACGTAAATTATCTGATGCTACAAGAAGCACAACATGCAAACAATCCTGGAGAGCGATATATGTTGATAAGAAAACCAAATAATCTCGTACATCGTTGGTTAATTTAGAAAGAAATAAATAAAGATGTTGCTATTAACATATGATAATTCAATTTGTCTAGGAATCTAGGAAAATAGATTTTTTGGCCTTAATGGCCTAATCGATGAAGATGAAAAATATCGTTCAAATAGCATTTTATCCATATCAAATCTTTTTAAATATTCCATCAAAGAGAAATAACACAGAATATGTTACATACACACATACATAAATCACGCGGAATATATGAGCAAGGAATTATCAATCGAGATCATTGCGGTCGAGAATACCCTAACCGAGATTTAAAGCTTAAGTGACACGTGCACCCACGTGAAATCTGTGTAAACGCGATGAGACAGAAAACATTAGTTTCCCCTCTGCAAATCCACGGCGTTAACGTTGCAGCGACGTGACAGTGGCCTTAAGCTTCTTGGCCGTCATTCACCGCTAGCTGGGGATGCATTTTACGGCGCAGCGGCGCGCGGCGGCGCGGCGGTGCGACTCGCAAGCAATTCCAGAGTAATTCGCGGTGACGCACGGCTCATCGTGTCTCTGGTACGTGGACGGTGAGAACGTCACATCGCTGTGTGCAGCGTACTTTATTAAAAAATTTCCGAGACAAGAGGTATTTGGCATCCTTGCCCTATTGAGGGACGAGATCGCTGCCTTTTTCCATGACGAGTAGCTTCGCGTCGTGATAGCTGCATCTCATCCGGTATAGAGAGGGATGTTTTTTAATAAGATCACGCCCGCCCTAGTTCATCGTCATCGTGCTCTCGTGTATTGCGTTCGTTCGACTGCAACCAGCTACCGCAGACAAGGCGAAGCGTTCTAAATGCCATTCGTTCATGTCGGTATCCGGGTGCACATGATATATCCGGGAGCAGCGATCTTGCATGCCACAAGGGACGGAGGGTAGCTTCCGCTTTACGTGAATTTACCAAGTATACTGAGTATTTCCCAGACGATTGACGAATATATCGAGCAGCACACGGCGCAGTAGGCGGGTAAAAGAGTTACGAGAAACCGAAATAAGAAAAGAGATTAGTAGCTGTCACATGAAATACAGGAAAATATATATAAATAACTTACAACTATATTACGTGCTCGAATTAATTCTCGCTGTTTTTTTGCTAAAAAAAAAATTCGTGCTTATTTTGTCTTTAAAAAGGTACTTGGTATTTTATTCACAATATTGTCCATTGAAAGCTATAACCTTTTCGGATAACAAATGGATTCCGCGGTAGAAAAATTCAGGTTCTTTCGAGGCGATTCAGTGATCGAGCCTCAGAAAGACCATGCTGCATCGACCGAAACAAATGGTAATCCGATGGAGCAACGTCTGGTAAATTAGGCGGGTAAGGTAATCCAAGTGCCTCCAAGATTTCCTTCACTGGTTGTACAATATGTGGTCATATGGACATTGTCGTGGAGAAGAATAAATTTATCGTGTCTTTTGACGTATTATGGGCGTTTTTCTTTGAGTGCTCGAATCAAATTGAGCAATTGACTTCGGTAGTACCATTGATGGTTTGATCCGGTTGCAGCAGCTCATAGTACACGACACCGACTTGATCCCATCAAATGCACAGCATGACCTTCTTTCCATGAATATCCTGTTTGGTGTTGATGATTCGCCAGGACGCACCCATGATTTCTTGAGTTTAGGTTAACGAATCCATTTTTCATCGCCAGTCACAATTTGATGCAAAAACGACTTCCTTTTTTTTATCTTTGGAGCAGTAATTCACAAATGGTTGAACGTTTCGCAATGTCTCTTTCTCAATACATGTGGGATCCAATTTCCTAACTTCTGGATCATTCCCATTGCTTTTAAACATTTTCTAGCAGTTGACACATCGACATTTAATGTTTCCGACAACTCTTTGAGCGTCTGACATGAATCTTCTTGAAGTAATGCCTCCATCTTCAAATTTTTTTAACTGACCAGGACATTCTTTATCATTCACGTCAAAATCGTTGTTTTTAAATCTTCTAAACCAATCTCTGCAAGTTGTTTTAGATAGAGCATGCTCCCCGTAAGCCTCCACTAGCAAACGATGACTTTCAGCAGCAGATTTTTTGAGATTAAAACAAAAAAGTAACGCTTTCCGCAAATGCTTTTTTGATACGAAACCAGACATTTTTAATGCGATAAAAAATGGTGTTCTTTGCATCCGATCAAATGTAATATACTGATTATTAAAGCCTATTGATAGTACTTTCATATACGTAAGCAGTCACTTTCGGCCATGTTGAAACAGCACAAATACTGATCTCTCCCGGTCAACAGCGAGAATTAATTCAAGCGCCTAATAGTAATCGCGATATACGATATGACGAAAGAAGTTGCGTTATTAGTTGTTATTATCGTCGTTATTATAGTTGTTATTGTAGTCGCCGTTCTATTCATGGAATGGATTATATTATGGATTCAGATTTACACGAAGCAAGCGGGTGTATATAGCAGTGAACTAATGGAGGAAAATAACTGAGAAGAAGCGTACCGAGAAAACGGGATTCTGAACTTTTACGAGAATCATGCTTCTCGTCGTATTCTACAAGAAAGCGTAATAGTTTTCGCGGAGTTTCGACCATGCGCGATCATTTCGTTACTTTTTATTTTACAATCATATTATTTGTGCACTAATGGTACACTTGTGGTATAAAATTTTAGCGATTACGGTACATTGCAACAAGTAATTGGAACTTTTATGTCATTTTGCTCGTTTTGGAAACAATCGACTTTATTGAGTTCACATTATCTGTTATTTTAAATCATCCATTTCATATCGTGTCATTTGGAATAGAAATCAAAATATGTTGAGAAAAACAAATGTGGAAAAATGAAAATTAGAGCATTAAATATCTTTTTGTTCTAATAGAATAGAATGAACAATAATCGGAATATGATATGTGCGCGTATACACATTAGTATATTCATATGTATACATATACCTACATATATTATATACATATACATAAATATATTCATATCTATGAAGAATATGATTCGTGACTTCATTGACTTTTTAATTCCATTTTCTACACTTCTATTAACTGATTATTATAATTATCCAAAACATTATAAAGTCTGAAAAATATTTCGTACACCATTTTGCACTTACAGTTTACCATATTTTTATCGTAGGTTTCTCTCAGAGTAATGGATGTAAGTACGTTTTCACGTTAATTTCTAATATTCATCTTTATATTGTCTGCAAAAACAGTTTCTGTATTTTTATTAGTTCGTTACGTAGAAGTAACAAGCATTTCGTTGAACAAGATACATCTTTCAGAACGCTACTTTCTATTAGATAAATATTCTATTAGATAAATATAGTCTAGTATTGGTACTGGAGAGGCGAAAAAGAAAGAAGAAAATATAGGAAGATAACAGCTGGTTAGAAATTTAGAAGAGATGAGAAGAATAATATAACTTGATCGTTCTAGATTCGTACTCTGCACTCTCGTGGAATCGTAATGCGTCGGAAACTCTTCGAATGTTAGAAAGTAGTAAGTGCCCTATTCAAAGTGCGGATCACATGCCGACAAGGAATTTGAAGCGAGAGGCACTCAACCGGAGCTTTAAGAATGCAAAAGACTGATTATCAGATGTTACGGCGCCTCAAACGACTGAACGGAAATAACCAGGTAAAAGCCTATCAATTATGCGGATCTGACGTAGCATATTGAATTTGATATGAATGTTGGCAAACGATGGTGAACACGCAAAACAAAGCAACAAACATAGGGAAAATATATAGCGCTGCTACTTATTTCTAGCTACATAATTCTAATTTATCGAGTTTTTATCTGCATCGAATTTCTATTTCTTTTATAATTTATCAACTTCCTTACTTAATATTAATCATGGATCGAATAGGTTACATCGTATATTTATCGTAAAGAACCAAAATTATCGTTTAAATCGCCAATTAACCGTGCAATAATTAACAACCATTGATACGCGACAGGCTAATCGAGCGCTTAATTAAAATTTAAACAAACGCCTGAAATCGCAGATATTCCGTGCGCGACGATCCAGCCGGCTTTAATTACGCATCCAGATCTAATTATTTATTCAATGTGCTTGTTAAAGTTAAATTGCATCCACGACACGCCACTTATACATTTCCTCAAGGTAGTAGTTTATATCGGGGAGAAAGCTGAGAGAGTTTAATTTACGCAAAATATTGTTAGATACCATTTTGCCGCGGCATTTCTAACTTTTCTCATTAGCTTCGAGTTTCACTCACAGTTATTTACTTAAACGAATTAGGCATACCTGCGTGCTAGCCTGTGGAAATAGGACTCATCTAATAACATAACATTTTCCGTAATCATATAATCTTATTGTATTTTGCGTCAGAGAAATGTTCTATTGTACAAAAGTCAAATATTTTTTCGAATAATGAATATCAGGAAATACGTCAATAAAATATGCCCTATGTTAGGAATTAAGAAAAGATTTGTAAATAAATATAAATTAAAGCAAAGATGTAAATTTAATTTTAAATCTGTCTCGTAGTATCCCGTATAAGCATACATTTAATAATTTTTTTTTAAGTATACTGTAACTATACATCTAAAATACAGTGTGATAAATATATACTATTTAATATCGCAGCTCTTAGAGATTTCCCGAGTTGATCTTATGTCTCAGTCTACCCTAGAGATTATTAAGACTTGTCACTGAATCAACAAACTGCTACACACGTTCCTCGAAGAATTCGCTCGCGGGTACAATATCTTCCGTCGTTTTCTTTCGGAGCCTCGAATTCAAGTTTAGTATTGCCGTTGATAAATATTTCGTCGACATAAAGGGAGAAGGAACTTGTGCTTGCTGAGAGACAGTTTGCTTGCTATCTTTTAATTTTTTTGATCCACCATCTTTTTTTATTTCAATAGTTACTGCAATTCACTCATAGCGAATTTGCGAAAGAAAGCCGAGCGATAGTAGAGAAAGCGATAAAGAATTTGAATCAGAACAGTAAAATCGCATTGATCTGATGTGTCGATCAATTTTTCAACTAAATAACCCATTTTTTCATCTTTTTTCTTCTTCATTTTTGCTTATACTCTTACGATACAACCTTTATGATCACGCCTGTCCTGCAGACATAACATGTCCCAAAATGTGAAATCTAGGTGTATTTTTAAATATTCCGTATATTACAAACGCGATTATGTAACATTGTATACATAAATACTTTTTTTGTACAAAAATATAAAATATTTTTCTTATATAAAATACATTTAATCTGTACAAAAATTACATAGATCAATATGTCTTACAAAGTGGCTTTTCTCTGTAACGAGAATTGTGTAAATACTAATTTAATCATGTTATATATGTATCATAACGTTGTACCCTTTTACTGTAAATTTCAACGAATTTTAATTACAAACTATAATGCATATCCGTATATTATACTTTTTTAATACAATATAGCTTAATTAACAGGATTACGATGTCGTTTATAAAGCGTTATCGAAATTGAATACACAATTACGATAACAGTATTGTGTGTAAAATATAACATTATTTTATTAAATAAAATAGAAGCATAACATCAGAGAGAGAACAACGTGTGTGTGTAAGAATATGCTTTAGGAGTACGAAATGTTTACGACAAATTTTGCAATAGAATGTACTTCCATATCAATGCAGATGATAAATCTACTCTACGTTCTCCCTCGCTTTCTCTAAAGCAAATAAACGGCATCTACAAATTGCGAACGATTAAATTCGCGAAGATTGATTCTCGTATATGTTCGTTCTCAATTACGCGCTGTTTAATCGGTTGAATGTCGAATATAATGTTAACCAAGTTAGCAAAAACAGGAATGCGCACAATGCCGTAAAATACACAATACGTATAATATTCAAATACCATTAACGATAATTGCAAAACCATATTGCAATAGATACGGGCGCGGGCATGTCATATCATATTGATGTATCAACGACATCCGTAACGATAATTACGTTACTTGATGTGATTGCCACCACACGTGGAGCGTTTGTAATAGTAATTAATACGGTATATGTAATATCTAGACAGTACGAATTTAATGTGACGGTAAGATCAATTAGCAACATTGGTGTTCTATATCCGATTGTCATAATTAATTAAATTTCAATATTAATAAAATTTTCTATATTATTAATAAAGTGAAAATAATATTATACAGTTGCAGACACACATAATACAAGTAGCTTATAGGTAAGTGTCTGATTCTAATTGAATTGTTCAAAAGACTAGATGTATACAATCTTTTCTTGTTTAAAACTAGAATATTGGATTGATTAACAAAAATTGTAAATTTTATAACGTCATATATATTTTCTTGACAGAGGCCTGCTCGAATCGTCTTTCGAATTAAACCTTTGTTTATTTTGAAGAAGAATAATATCGTGAATGTAATGATGGTTTATTCAACTTCGTACTCTTTCGCTCTTTCGAGCGAAAAATTGTCTCGAAATTTAATGTTGTTATAATTGCTGAACAGCTCTGGGATATCAATAGATCATTAATATGAGATACTCAATTCAGAATCAACGTGCAATGCTGCAAATACTTTAAAACATTTTTTTATTAATCAGTAAAATCTTTCTTTTAATTAGTCAATCAATACATTTGTATAGTAAGACTTTGACCACACTCTCAGATAAGTATATGAAAAAACAAAGGAGAATCGGAATTGTACGCGCATCAATTCGATTACCATTCAACGAGAAGTACTAATGACGTAATTCCAAGCACCTTTAAATTTACATATTGCGGCAAACTGAATCGGAAATTAGTGTCCCTGATGACAAATTACATAATATGATTAATAACATTTGCAAGTCACGTAACAACTATTTATAGCAATACAATGGATAATGTTCAATTTCCGTCACATTATCTAATATCGCTCTATCAATCACGATTCATGATATTCATGTAAGATGTAGATCAAATCCGCTTGTAATATTGAGATAGACAGAAGAACAAGACAAACTTAATTGATATCTTAAAAACGTTATAATTGTTATATCAGAATCTCTATTACCGTTTCATCGCGAATCTATCCCAATTGTGCAATGCCATACTTTCTGCTCTATATCAAAGAGCTATTTGCCGAGTTCTTTTCGTACCGAACAATTATTTCCTTAATTAACAAGGAAGCGATGAACATTATTTTTAATACCTTTGTGTATACCACATGTACAACCGAACGATTCTTTGAAAACTTAATTCACAAGAGTTATTGCTTCAGCTCTATGATATCGGAGTATTCTTCCAAATAATTTGAATAATTGCTTGTCCTATAGTATAACTCGAGAAGTACAATAATGGCTCGTGCCACTTCAAAGGTTGCAAGCAGTTCCATTTGAAATCGCGCGTTTTGTGATTTTCTTTCGAAACATTTTGAAGGCAGGTGATTCTCCATCTTCACAGACTTGCTATAGATGAACTTTTTCCCATTCATGATTGTGCAAGTAGAAGGAAAAGAAAGAGCTTGAGTACTTTCTTTTGGAATTTACGTTATCTCAACGTTTCTACACACGAATTTGTGATCAATGCGCTATTTTTATAACAGATTTTGCAATCCAATCATCTTCGATTTCTGAAATCAATTACCAAGTTGGACTTTGTTCACTCGTTCGTCCTTATTGTTGAGCCTTCTTCCTTTGTCACTATTTATTTCCGACAAGCAAAACAGAAAAATTTTTTCCTCGTCCAATTTTTATTCTCTTAGCCAAATTATCCAATCTACCTTTTTCTCGCATGACGATGATCGAATTTCGCTTAGTTCAAACATTCACGTATAACTTGACCATGCTCTGTCAACCCATTTCACTTTCAATCCCTGATAGATCTAGCAGAAAAATAACGGGCACAGCAAGTACATTTTTATCATTAATCTCTGCCGAGCAATTTTTCTGTTTCAGTGCTTGGGGTGAGGTTTGACTTACGGTAGCCTTACGTACGGGCTGTTTAGAGATTTAAATGCAATTGATCGTAAATTATAAGCACAATACGTATATTTTGAGACATAGAGAGCTGCAAGGCAGAACATATAATTGTTGTATCTTGTAATATTATAATATCATATAAAGTTGCTTTTTATTATTATTTTAATAATAATCTTCTAATAATCTTAGATCTTTATATATGTAGTATATAATATGAACCGCACAATAGTACATTATGAAGCAAAATGATGTAGTAATATATTGTATATTTAAGACAAAACATTATCGGCGGTTCCATCATTATGACCGCTACGTTAGTCTTGATCAACGTAATTTAGGTTAACACGCCGTCGTCAGCTTCAGCCCTTGTCGATAAATCGTTGCCATTATACTCAATTCAAAATTTCTCAAGAGATTTCTACTAAAATACATCATATTTTATAATCGACGATAGTTTACATTTTCGAAAGACAAGCTGAATTTTTTTGATAACGCATTTGTATGATGAATATTAATCTTGTAAAACATTTATAAAGTAAATATTAATGTACAATTCTTACATTAAAGAAATTACAATAATGTATTAAATTTGAACCAAATAATATATCTTCAGAACTGATTTGAATATTTGATGTATCGCAAAAATTCTCTATTAACGATTAAATGAAATTCAACAGTGAAAAACTGTGACATCATACTGTGAAAAAAATGCAGTATCTTTTACATTAGATCGTTTGACGATGTTTTACGAGCACCAGTGCATAGATCTTTTCTTTCTAACGTAAAACCACGAGCACGATCGGTGAGGTAAAGTTTACTTTGGAAAGTTTGTAGAGAATCGCACGTCGAGATAGATTCTGGTGGCGGTAGCGATGGAGGTACGAACGGATATATCGGGTGACCGAGAGGAGACAACGGTGAGAAGAGAAATGGATGAACGAAGGACGGGGTGGCAGTCATCCGCCTGCCTTCATTACCAGGTCCTTTCCCTTCCTGGATAAAGGACGACTTTGAACCGATCGATGTCGGAGAGGAGAACAAAACCCGGAGTCCGGATTCTCTCTCTATCTCAAGCTGTAGCGTGAGCAGCGGCACATCGTGAAGCTAAGCACAGAGGCTGGAGGGTACCCTTATCGGCAGAGGGATCGATATATACATTTCCAGTGTTTCCGTCTTATCTGCGAATATACAGCCGCCAGTGCTTGTGGACGTCGCATCCTCGAAAGCCCGGAATATGGCTAGAATCCGCCAAACGAGCAGAAACAGCGAGAAACACTGACATCCGGAACGGCTAAATTCAACTAATTAAATTGAATCAGTTATGGCAAAAGCGATATAAATCCTGGAACAAAATTATTTTGAGAATGATAAAATATAAACTTTCTTTTCTCAAACGCAATAATGTTTAAATGGAAAATATAAATATGTGGATATATCTACAAAATAAAGAGAGAGAGAGAGAGAGAATATCTTGCTACAAATGTTACATTAATTTGTAATATTTGTTATATGCACGTTCGGATTTGCGCTTTATAACGTAATCTATTATTTCTAATGTTTTTAAAATTGTAGAGGCTTATTGAAATTAATTGATTCGATAATGTTTAAACAATTACAAGATATAAGATAATTTTTAAAATTATAAAATTTTATAGAAAAAAACATCGGTATATAAATCATTAAAATATTTTCTTTGTGTAATGATTTAATATTAACGGTTAAATAAATATTCATAAAATGTGTGCATACTCGAGTTTAGAAGTAATATATATATAACTGTCAAACATCTTATGTAGGCTCTTATACCTATTCTACATTACAGAAAATAAATAAATCAAATAGACAATTGTTATCAAGATTGTTATTATGTCATTAATGATAACATGTTAATTTCTTTCAATTCGTTATGATGATCTGTTGTGAATATATATTCGAATTTTCGAATGTAAAAATTTTCTAGTGTAAAAAAGCAATTTATATGAGAAAAATTCGTGTTTTATATTCATAATTCTCAACATTGCATCATTAACACATGGCACTTATATTAAATAGTTTAATGCTGCTGCTTGCTAATTAATTAAATTTATAAGTTATCCCGTAATATCTGTTAATATATGTATGAACCTTTAATAGCATTTTGCATTCTACATATAATATTTAATAAACGTGGAAAATTAAGTTCTCTTCATTCCATTAATGTAATTTAATTTAAATTCTGACCAACAGATTTCTAATATTAATATTACTATTTCTGATTAAAATACAGCATATACGCAAATAAATGTACAAAACATTCGTACCATTATATCGGTGGTCGTAGAAAGTTATTTAATTTCATTAATTTAAAAAGCAGTAGTTAAATAAATAGCACAATTTTAAATTTTAAAAAATTACCGTACATACTTTTGAATATACCTACAGTTTTTGGTGATTACGCAGGAAAATATAATAGAATGTAATGCATGTACGTTGCAAGATTTGATACATTACTTATAGTCGGTGTGTGATTAACTTTCATTCTTGAGAATATTATATATAATAGATATGGTATACAATTAATATCTTTATATGTATAATCTATGTCATCGTTATAAGTTATTGATAAATTCCATAATAATTTTCGTGAATACTGGAAACATGAAATCTCCCTCCCTCCCTCCCCCTCTTTCGTTGTAGTTTTATTATGGAGATTAGATGTATATATGTAAGCTCAGGCTATCCTTCATCATTAAGGGAAAGTCTGGCAGTAATCAGTGCCCATCCTTTACAGTCAGTACCTTATCCTGCTGTAAAACATAGCCTTGACAGTTTCTGATAAACAAGTAGAAAATTGCTTGCGAAACGTCAGTTGCTAGAATCAATTTATTATATACTTAATCCTAGAAATTTTTGAGACTTTAATGTAAGCGCATGAAATGTTAAGAAGATAGATACAGAAATTATGATGTAAAAGCTTATAAGCAATATTTCTTGCGTTTTATAATATCACAATACAGATCTAAAAATTCGCTGTACTATAATTTGATGCAACTACAGACCTTATTATTATTTTTTAAAGGTTAATAGCCACTTTAATTTATATAGAAAGTGTAGAAATATATATAATAATAATTACAATAATAATAATGATATTATATAGTTCTAATGATAGTTTTAACTATTGCATATGCGTATATGATTGGTAACTCTTGCGTAATGTTTTATAAAAAAAATAAGTTCATTTGTTTTTATAATCATATGCATCATAAATTATTATTCTCAGTGGATGTGAAAATCTTATATATTTGATGGAAAATTGATACACAGGCGACAAAGTTGACAAAGATGATTGAAGCTGATGAGGCGTGGAACAGATGAAAAGGAATATACCAATGAAGATTGGAAGATTAAGATAGAGCAATGGGCACGTTATAAAGGCTCAATGAAAACGATAATCAGAAGGATGGATGCAGGATAAGCATCCAACTAGGCGCATGAGTACCAGTGAATTCTAGTTTCTGAAAAGTCTATCTATCAGAGTGTATACGATATAACTAATGCGAACCACTCGAGTCGGGCCAACCTCTTGCAAATGTACCACGTCCATGGAGAAGAGTAGAGTAAACCGCAGAGTCTTTTAAAACTTGGACTAGGGAAGCGCTTTGTCATGGAAAAACGTGCAATACGTATAAATATTCGCGAGTGGCCGGTCACTTACCGGTTCCAAAGTTGAATTTTTCGCAAAATAAAATTTGCTCTTAAAAAAGGTATGACATATTTTTATCATATTTATACTATCATATGGGGTTATATTAAAGAATTTTAAAAAACAAAATAGTAAAATTAAAAGTTATTTAAAGTTACTAACAGTAAGATGTTACTAATACAGTATATTTCAAGAGTTTACAATTTACATTCACAATTGCAAATGACATAATATTCACTACATTTTCTAAGGAATAAAGTTACTTTTGAGAACGCAAATAGACTGAAATAAGAATTAGGTAGTAGCATCTTTATTTTACAGAAGTCTGTATATATAGAGAAGAAAACTTCAGTCAGTAATTTTAGTTCATTGTTACTACTTTAGCATTCAAATAGCTTCAAAGAATACTTAACATTCTAGTCCTTCAATTTTAATATTCTTGTATATGTATAAAGCTATTTACTGTATCACGTAAAATCTCTTTGACTATGGAATTCTTAATGTAAAATTGTAGAGTTTCATTGAAATATATAATACATAGATTATAGCCATGCGCACACAGCTTCTTTCATACATCTTTTTTTATTTTTCTCAATATAAATATAATTTTATTTTATAAGCGTTTGTAATAATTAGGCAAACTTACAATTTTTTTCACAATCTTGTTAGAATATAGAAATGTAAATGTAAACATACGATATTATATAAACAAAAAGGTAAGAGATCCGATATTATGGTGACATGATGAAACTTTGTTAACTCGATCGTTACATATCCCTGAAGACCTGCACTTCATGTTAATATGTAAAAACAATATTAACTTTCGAAGCAAACGCTAAAGCAAAATTGGTATCCTGAGTGTTAGATACAAACGATATATGTATACATGTAAATGACTTTTACTTACATTTTTTAAAAATATATAAAAGTGAAACAAATGTTATAAACTAATGAAAGCCAATAAAACGTAACGGATACAGTTATAACATTTGTTAATTAGTAATAATAATAACAAAAATTTTATAATGTGTGTATTAAATTATTATTTGATAATATATTATAATAGCAATCAAGTACGACAATAATATTTTATATGTATAAATAAACAAATTGTTTATTACATTCATCAAATCTCAAACATATTTTGTTTTCAAATCCTTATAGTAATTATTGTAACAGCAAAATGACGTTGCGTTACATTGTATCACTGCAAAGGGCAATTTCCGATAAATGCGGTAGTAGAGTATGATTTTGGTTTCACGTTTTGCAGTTTGCGGCTCTTTTGTTATTTCCGGTGTTGACCATACACTACATTCGACTCTGTTCACAATACATGAAATATTTGCTATTCAAATAAACGTTGATATCACTATCATGCATAAATCGACATGTTTTGTTACAACGATGTATTGAGATCAATACGTACTTCTTTTCAAATCATTCATAATTTCATCTATAAGATTAAAATTGTTTCTTAATAAAAGTTAACGAAACTTCTTTTACACTGTTTTCTACTTTTATGATTGGAAAAGAAAGGAAAAGCTAATCTATACAAGAACAGAATAATTGGCAAAATCGACTGGAAAAATAATGTAAAAATTGTATTATTTTTAAATTGTCAATGAGAGACATATTCTTTTTAATTGTTCTGATCAGATAGTTTTTGCGCATATAAAAAAATGTATAACATTTTGTTACAATGTATTAATGTCATCTATGAGATATTAACTTACAGATTTTTTATTTTATAGAAAAAATGTATTTATGATTTTATTGTTTGCTGCTGAACAAATTGATATTGCATTACCGTTAGGACATTCTTACAATTATAACTTATTATTATATATGAAATTTAATTACTATTATAAAGTAAACATGTAAAATACATATATATATATATATATATATATATATATATTTTACATACACATATACATATATATGTATATTTATATATATATATATATTTTACATACACGTATACATATAAATGTATATATAAGTGACCAAGTTCGCACGCATATTGGTGAACGACGAATTATAATAGAACGGGAAATATACGAACATAAAAGAGGATCAGTGGCAGAAATATGGAATGGCTTGCACAAGCTGGTGAAGCCAATGCGCTTTTCCTTTGAATTTCATTCCATCTTTTTGTTCGCTACTTGAGTCTACGTAAAAATCCGAAAAGCAGATATATAGTGAGTGTAAAAAGTATTCGTACAAGGAAATCTTTTATTAAAAAAAGCCTTATTTGCTTGTAAAAAGGAGCATTAATAATCTTATACAATGAATACATTTTATTCTAACATAGACAAACGAACTTCGTGTGTATTTCTACAGATTTTAGAAGCTAAATTTCTCCACTGTACGAATCCTTCCTGAGCGTTCAAACAATATAATTTTTTATTTTCGCCTATTTTTAAAGTGATATATCTTTTGTAATTAATACACATCTTTTTAGTATGTATAATTTTGAGAATCACACAGTTTATTTTATTTTTAATAAATAAATTGTTAAATAGCTCAGCAAGAAATATATAACTGTCAATTAGATAGTTATATGTCGATTGACGTCGAATTGGTGTCGATATCGATTCCGACATCAGTTCGATAATTTTTCGCTGAATAATGTTTACTTTTTAAAAATGAGATTTTTAAACAAATATTTTCTTTATGCGAATATATATATATATATATATAAACACACACACGTATACTTTTTGAACTCACTATATGTATAAAATGGCAAAAAGTAGTAGGCTATTAAGTATATTCTTTATTAAATTGTAAAACTTTTATAGTTATGGATACAGTAAATTTTTAATAAATTGAAGCAAAAATTTTGGAAATAAATTTGAAACTTTATTTGATTTCAAAATATTAATTGTAACAAGAGCTTGAAAAATATAATGAAAAAAATAATACCCGATTAAATTTTTAATAAAAACAATTGATTTCATATTAGTTATAACAAAAAATCTGTAGTTACGATCTTAAAAATGACAAAATTATTAAATAATAGATGTGCAATCATGAAGTCTAATTCAATAATGATACGAGTCAATGAATTTCATGAAGATATCAAGCTATAGCGATTTATAATATCTTTTATTTTCTACGATTTTTTTTGCAAATTTACATTCTTTAGTCATTCGGCGAAGATCGCAAGAAAGTCTGTTTTGGTAACAATGCACTCAGCATGACAGTGAACGATTTATACGATTATCGGATTATTCGCATTATATTTCTGCGCACGTTGACAGAAAGGATAGGACGACGAGAACGGTATAGAGAAGGAGGAAAAACGATAGAGGTCAGCAGAGGTGGGTGAGTGGTGCTTTCGCGCGAAAGCCGAATCGTTTGCTGAGAGATTGTGGCACGATGGCGAATTCCTGACTGCGAGCGGACGGAAAAATCGATGCGAACGCGCTTTCGATTCGGTATGTCTTGAGTATTCTGCCATTTTCTCACCACACGACATTCGTATCTACGCCATCTCTCCTTCTTTTTACTTCGTCCCGCTCACACTCACGAGAAATAAACGAGGGAAAAAATAAAAGTAGCGTTGCAAAAACATTTCCCGAAGTCACGAAATCTTTACGATCAGTAACAATAATTTACATGTATAAAGCGTTTCAAACTGTTGGACACAGTACAGATATGACTTTTAGAATATTGTGAATGGAATGTGAAAGCGAATAAATAAATTTTCAAGATGACTTCGAGAAAGATGGGTGAGAGATGATATTGAATGCAGGCGCACGTACTTCAAATATTTACACGTTTATCTGTTTTGTATAACTTGAGAATTCGATCACGGAGATGCTCTCTTTATTTTAAGTCACGAACGATGAAAATAACTGCTAATATAGAATGAATAAATTATTATTGCAAATATCGCTTTCTTCCATCACGTAATATTCTACATGTATATATCGCTGCTATATTTTTGAAATAATATTATATATACTTATTTTACCTTTTCTTTTGTTTATTATAACATAAAATCTCAGTATTTAATTTGATAATAACATATTATCAGTATTGAAGATGCACGTGTGTGTGTGTGTGTGTGTGTGTGTGAAATTATTATTTAAAATATGTTTAATTTTGTATAAATTAAATAAACAAAGTTTATATAATAATTAAATATTTATCAGATTTCTTGTATGAGAGCGCATAAATTTTTAAGTAATAGAATTACCGCTACTTGCTCATCATTATCGTAGTATAGTTCAAGCGTGATTATAAATTGACTTCTCTAGATAAGAGGATTGTACACGAGCGGTCGAACTCACTATAGTGGATTTCCCAATCAGCGTCGCAGACGCCCAGAACATCATACATCTTTTATATTGTCCTAACCCGAGCTACAGCTAGGTAGTTCCCATCACATGGTAGGTGCAGCTCTCGCGATATTAGTTTCTGCGCTTCTCTCGGGGCTAAACCGTGAATTTCAGATGGATCGTGGGACCGCAGAGCGGACTTTGTCTGTGTAGAGAAGGGCTAGCAGTCGGCAACCGGTGGGAATCCTTGTCGACTATACATTGCCTGTAAACAGTTAGTTGTTCTCCGCGGGCTGGTGCCCTGGAGCGTGGAAGTTGACAGTGGACATTAATATCCCATTTGGAGTTGAGAGTTTCGCGGTTTACACGCGCGGTGCATCGTTGCGGCTTCGTGCATTCACCGCGATAGCATTTAACGCGATTCGATGGTACGACGACAAATACTAACGATAAGAAGGAAAGATTCGGATGATTTCCCGAACGTATTGGACTATTTATATGTACAATGGCGAGTATATATCCCGTTTATCACGCATTTTTGTCAACTAAAAATTCTTTGATGAATTTTTAGTCAATTGTCTCTATATGAACATTATTAATTTAATATTATTAACATTGAGATCTAATCTTTTACAATTTTTTTATTTGAAATCAACATTGAGACTTTGCTAAACAAACAACATTTATACTTCAAATCTGTATTACATTAAAATACAATATATTATATTAGGGATATTTATTATTCTTTTATAATAAAAATTCTTTCAATTCGTTAAAGGTACAACTCACATTGGCTTATAATACAATAGTTTTTTGAAAAATTCTTCTATATTTTAATCTTTAATCATAATTAGAAAAAAAGTGAACACGATGCGTTTACATATAAGACGTTCTATATTTATTAGCTATAATAGAGAGTTATCAACAAAAATAGCGGCGAGCGAATCTTGTAGAAATATCCATGGATATCAT
The DNA here is from genome assembly GCF_001594065.2 of Cyphomyrmex costatus. NCBI lineage: Eukaryota > Metazoa > Arthropoda > Insecta > Hymenoptera > Formicidae > Cyphomyrmex > Cyphomyrmex costatus. Next base: position 374,361 of record NW_017280375.1, on the reverse strand, counting down.
ATGATCTATTGATACGCGGTACACGCTAACGAGGTACTAAGAGTCGAATCAACCATCGCGTCCTCCCGACACGACGTTATTTACGATATTCGATATACAATAATATCTCGCACCGATAGAGAAATTGATGGATATTGACGAGAAAAAGAATGCTCACCAACACTTATACCGCGGAAGATTACTGTTCTCAGTACATCGTGTAAGTGTGCGTGTAACATGTATATGCTTTATGCTCGCGAATATAGATGCTCATATTGAACTTACGACCCTTAAATAGCAAATAGCTCTCCGCGTAAGTAACTTTCATCGCGCTGGATGCTAGAGAGGCAACTAGCAACACGAAAAGCCCTTAATATCGCCTTACGGGACACGCTGATCCATGATGATTCATGAAGGTGTCGTTTGAAATTTTCGACTCGCCGTTCGACTCCGAATTTCGAACAAAGTTACTTTTCCGAACGTAGCATCGGTTGATCTCTTCTGAAATTGGTTTGCAAGAAATCGCAGTCGTTGGCCCAGTCAGATGGGATAACTGCTGCGCCGAACGAAGGGATAGCTGAAGTTCTCTGAAAACAAAGATGGGGATGCTGAAGTAGAGTTCGATTTTTGTGCGATTCAACTTAAACGACATGGATCTCACGTTCCATCTATTTTTCGGACGAGGAAATTTCTTCGATTTGACGGGACTCTGGTATCTTGAGCGAGAAAAGAGCTGCCGCGATTCAATGCGTTTCGCTTCCTCACTTAAAGTGGGTACACTATACCGGTTAGCGCGTTCAATGCGAAAAGCGCGATGGAAAATCGAAAGAAATGGTAGATGGTTAAATGAAGGAGAAGTGAGTCTCTTGAAAGAAGTCTCGAGAGAAAATCGATTACTCACTGAAATTACAAATAATCTGTCAGTTGAATCTGTCACTCGGATGAGATTGCTTACCGACAACGACGTGGGAAATTACTTTTAGGTAATGTATTATCGTGCATGCGATATAACGATTTTTACTCGAAAATGTAACAAAATTTAAAATTTCTGCATCATGCAGCATTAATCGTGCGTATGATTTTACATCCGCGATACTCGCAATAATACGAATGACGTAAACTTTACTGGTTTTAATTCATTTTTTTTCTATTTAAGATGCAATCAAAGTCATCCGTTCGCGTAAAATCGGCTGTGAATTGCAGCCGACAGCTTTTCTGGCACAAGTTACCAAGTACCTAGTTTCGTCTGCACAGAATGTTGCGGCAAACGATTTAATATTCGCGCGTACGGCTCATGAATACATTGTACACATCGCGGCATGCGCGTAATATCTACCTACGTAATTTCATAAGCAGCGTCGGGCCCGAGCGTCAGAAGACGTCGGAAGATGGTTAGATAGCAAGATAGGAAATGCGGGCAACTTGGTTTTCGGCACGGATGCCGAAATATTCTCCGGAGGAAACCCAGAGTAAAATGAAGTAGCGACGAGAGGTAAAGCGAGGAAACGGGGTAAGAGGAAAGAACGTATACGAATAGATAGACGAAGAATGGAAGGAGATGACCGAGAAAGGACAGGAACGGGTTATAAGTAAAGCGGAAGACATAGAGGGCAGCGTAGTAGCTGTCCGGGTACGTGGAACGTACCAGAGGCTGCGGTATTTTAATATCTGGCATTCCTGAAACGACTGATCATCCGACTCTACTACCACTACCATTGCTACTACTACTAGCTTCGATCCTGCAACTACGATTACTACATCGCTGCGAACATCTCCCTCCCGAACAACCAGTGACTGCAATTAATAACAAATGTCTTTCATTATTACTACTATTTGTATATTATCGTCCGTTGTGCAATTAGCTGCAGTTTCTTTGAAATTATGATAATCATTTGATTCTTTGTGACAACACAAAGATTTCTAATAATAATTACCGAACTTTCGAATATCATATGTGACCATTGCCTCCCCTTTTGATTATTCTTTCTATAAAATATATTTTTCGTCTCTCTATCTAGAGATTGCTTTGACGTCATTCCTTTTTCTGTATTTTTATGTGTGCAGACCATTTTTTTCTTCGTTTTTTCGAAAACAGTTATGCTGGCGTTAATAACCACGAAAGATTGGCTTTCATATTATTTATGTATTAAACAAAATATAAATTTCTCAGCAATTTATTACATTTAGAAATATAAACACTCGATTCTTAAATGAATCTAAAAATCTGAATATAAATCTTCCATCGTTATGTGGAAATTATTTCTTTGGAAGATTATATTGTATGTACGATGTGTGTGTGTGTGTGTGTAATGATCCTATAGAAATGCAATATTATTTAATATTAAATAATATTTTAGACATATATTCTTAAAATATTAATGGATGATTATATATCCACTCCTGATATTATAATATTAAATGATTATTAAAAGTAACATTATTTAATGTTACACACACTGTAATATTGTATAAATATTAAAAAGTATTATAATAACATTTACTTCAATTTGTAAAACTGTTACCCAATTCAGTTTAAGATTACACTTATAAAATTTGGAAATGATTTTGGCGCGTAATTATAAAACTGGATATGTACATAAAATCACACCGAAATGATATTTAAACACTAAGGTGCAGCAAAAATCGATAAGACCTCGTTATTTCGAATTGCACTTACATAAAAATAATGAATATTAATAAGTATTTTAATAATATTTCAGGAATATTAAAGACATTATACATTAAGGATATTATGTAAAGTGGAGATACAACATCTATAGAATATATTCCCATAATATTGAAAGATATTATATAATATTCTCAAAATCTTATAACATTATTTTAATTTTTAGTAATATTTACATAACGTTCTAGGAATATATTGTGCTTATAAGGGATAATCTTATTAATAATTTTTATTACACAAGTTTTATTACAAAGAAATAATACAATAAGGCTAAGAATGCGTGGTACCTAATTGAACATTCCATTTTATCCGACCATGCGTCATTATTTGCTAATATTTCAGTTTAATCGTTTATATAATGTGTTGGAATTTCAGCCGCATTTCAGTTACCTCTCTTTCACCTTCCTAAAACTTGCTCAGCGAAATATCTCGTCGTCCACCATGGCTTTGGCACTTACGCGCACAACTCATTTATCATATTCAATAGGATGCCATGAAACACGATTTCTCTACGTCTTACGTGAACGGTGAGTTCATGAGGCACCATTCAACAGCTCGTGCTTTTTGCGGCTATTGAGATATACATCGGTAGAGGCATTGTAACTCGCATTTATCAAGTGTACTCAGTATAGCACATAGTTTCATCTCGTAATATAGATAGATGGTTGCTTTATTGAATTAATCATCCGACAGGTTTATCCATGCTTCAAATCCTACGGTACAAAATAATTGTTTTCACGTATGATAATGTTGCGTCTCGAACAGGAATAATGAATTCATTTTTGGCATATTGTAAAATATATATATAGTATATTAAGAGTAAATCAATATTATATATTGTAAAAAATATATCATAAATACCTATTTATAAAAATAGGTATTATATCGATAAATATGCAAGAAAATTTTTCATGAAATTTTTTGTTTTCTAACAAAAATCGAAAAGAACCTAACGCTCGATAAATTATAAAAATATAAATTACTTAATTAAACGACCAATAACGCGAACATATGATCTTAACATGGATGTAATAATAAATTTTTTGTTTTATTCCAAAGTCTTAAACGCGGAACTTCGTATCAATTATTATAAAATTCAATCTTATATATAGAGAATAAAAAAGTTTAATATATTTTTTACTTACGTTACATTAAAGATTAAAGAAACTGACGTTTTTATATTTTTCTTTACCTTTCTACCGCTTTTAGCAAACTCCTCATCTTGCGAGATAAGTAGATGACGCACGTAGCAACAGATCATGTATACACACATGTGCTGTGTTAAGGTCGAAACGTGGAAAATACAGCATAGAAAAAAACATCTCTTTCAGTCGTAAAAACAGAACGGAGAGAACGCAAGCGGTTCAATCTTAAGTGCTACAGAACGCTTGGAAGAAAGGAAGCGAGAATGGATTTTTCTACCTGATTTTCTCGTCGCCGAGAATTGTAACCTTATAGCGGATCTCCTTATATAACGAATCTTCTCGGCCAATTCTTCATTCTACGAGCACGATAGCTTCACTCGAAAGTCACGCGATCCGAGTCACTCCATACTCCAAGAGAAAAGCGTCTTTTCAATTTACTTGATAAATCCTCGCGGATTCGGAATCCTAGACTTCCGGTCCGGAACATACGGACTGTCCATGACAATCAATAAGAGAGATGGGCGCGAAGCGAATGAGAAAACTGAAAGTGAAATATATCGCATCGTTTGATTCTTTTACGACCACACGTTTTCCGCCTATCAAAATTCAGCTTCAGAGAAATGGGAAAGAGATCTATCCTCTTCTCATCCCTTGATTCTTGTCATCTTACTAACTTGCCATTTTCAGCTTAATCATTACGAATTTTTTAGTTCAGAGACGTAAGTATCCCAGGAAAAAGTTTTCATATTTTAAACGGAAAATAAGGTATTTCTAATATTTTATATAGAATATAATAACTACTATAATTTAAGAAATGTAAAAGTGATAATAAAAAAATAGAACAATTAAAATTATAAGATTTTACTTTTACGACAATAATCGCGATTATATTGTTAAGTATAGTGGAATGTGAAAATGTGGAAAAAATGCAAATTTATAAATAATATATACGAGTGTATACCAATAAAACAAACAGTGATAATATAAATGTTACATCATCTATCTTCGTAATATTGCCGATAGCAAAATACATTACCGGTTTGTGCGCTAATACTGCGGATTATGGCTGGATAATTTCTCACCGCGATTGAATTGTGGTCCATGGTAGTCCCGTTTTTGTTTCGCGTTACCATTCCTGGTTAGCGTATTTGTGATACATACGTGTCTGCATGAATAATCTAGTTACACATACGCAGTACGTTTTCAAACGTTCTCTAATATCGCGTGTAGGATATACTCGAATCCGTGGATATATGTGGTCACGCTTTACACATGAGGAGGAGCGAAAACGACGAGAATACAAAATAGCATCGCGCGAGGAAACTGTGAAAAAGCGTCATATGGGAGGCGATTTTGGCGGAAGAGTACTGGAAGAGAGCTATCGAAAGAGAGAAACGAACGAGAGAGTTGGCGAGACAAAGCGCGCTCGAATATACACGGATTATCAGAAGGGCCGTCTAGGCATTTCAATTCGACATAGCCGCTTGACCCGACGATTTCAATTCCAATCAGTCGCCTCTAAATCCAGCTCTCGTTCGAATACGCGCGCATCAAGCTACTACCGCCCTTCTAACTCACGCATAGACTCCGTTTGGCCTCGCGGTGAAACGATCTCGAGGAGATTAGCGGCGCTGTAGTATGATCCGTGTGTCTGCTTTGGGATACGATCCATGATCTTTGGATGTTGCTGCTCAAGGTTCTCCAAGATATAATGCGTTCTAATACCATTGAAATATCGTCCGGAAGGAGTTACAATTAGTTCTAAGAGACGTAACCTGATAATAAAGATTGAGATAAAAGGAAAAATGACTTCGAGAGATTTAATTGAGATAAAACGCAGAGAAAAGAACTTAAGGATCCAGTTTAATTAGAAGAAAAAAAGAAAAGAATAATAGATTGATTTATTGTTAATAATAACTGAAAGAAAATTGGAGAGAGGAGAGGAGAAGAGAGAGAAAGAGAGATTTAAAAAAATCTTTTTGCCCTAAATACATACTATCGGCATATATATTAAATTGAGTTAAAATTTTCTGATCAACTGTAAAAAATTGAATTAATTGAACAGAAAAGCTTGACCTTGACTAGTGACTAGGATAGTTAAGAGAATAGAAGTAAGTTAACAGAAATGAAAACGCATTTGCGAGCAAATTTTTTATTTAAACTTTTATAATAAATTTGCAGAATGTGATAAATTTACTTTTATTATCACGAGCTATAATTATATTAAAATCAGAATTTAATTCTACAAAAATTCTTGCTAGATGGCTTTTAAAATAATTTTATCAATCGACTAATTGTTATTAACGCATTAATTTCACTGAACCTGATAAAAGTACATTACAATTAAACAACGAATACGGTAGCTCTAAAAATGCAGTAGATATCTGGCGTCAAGGAGATTTAAAAAACACAGTTACGAGAAGTAAAAGTTCATTCAAGTAAACACGAAGGAGCTTTTGTTCTGGAGCTTTTAAACTTTTTTATTATCTTGTACCTGGAGATTCATGGTGAGTAAACGGTAAACTTACAATCACCGCAACCAGTGTTTTGCTCATCTTATTAACTCTTTCTATAAATGACTTGACTGTTCTTCTTAATTATTTGTATCTTATCTTTTTCTTCGATTTTTTTCTCTACTTGACGTATTACTTATAGTGAATTTGAGATATTTTAGATGTCGTTTCATAATTTTTGTTGCTAATATAATTAAGGTATGCCAAAGGGAAACGTTATAAGTGCCATTTTTTTAAGGAAAAGGAAAACTGTTCTTTTTTGCAAAAAATTATTTCAAAAATTTTATAAAAAAAATTATCGTAATAACAAAAGCTATGAGCAATCAGTCTCTACAACAATTTTTAATTAAATAATCCTAATTTTTTAAAATCATATTAAAGTTATGAAAATTGCAAAATGTTAAAAGTCCAAGCAAAAATGTAATTCAAAATGTTAAAAGTCCAAGTAAAATATCAATTGCACAGTGGATTTACAACGTTTTGAATTATGCTGCCCACTTTTTTGCGCTTATATAGCACTTTTCACTAAATATTAGTAATAGAATATGTGATAGAGAGAATATAGCACTTTTTTTACAACCCATTCATACAAAAAAATTTTCACAATTTTGACATTTAAACGCTTTACGATGGCACACTTCAATTTCTTTTTTATTATATAATATTTATTTGAGCTGTGTTAGTCTAATTTAAAAGTCAAATTATACAATATATAGCGTATTATGTATAATAGAAGTAAATAATAAAGTTGTTAAAAAAATAAAGAATAACATTACGTATATATATAAAAGTATTTTATTAAGTGTAATTATATTTCGTTTTTACATTATACGAGAAATAAAATTTAAATAAAGTTATAATTATAATAAACTGGTTACGATTTTAGTAAATTTATAATTTTAGAAGGTTAAATGTTTTTATATTATACATATATTAAATTCCCAAAAAAAAGTTCTGTATTATTCGTTTTTATTAAATTTTAATCAAATTTTGTTATATAACTGAAGACTCAATACTATTACGATATTAATTTTAACTATTTTTGAATTTTGTAGGGAATAATTTAATCTCATATAACAAACCTGCTTGCTAAGAAAAATTTTACTTTAATACAAATTTAAGAATATCTCAATGAACTTTAAATTAAATTCGATGGACTAACTCATGTAGAATTTTAATTAAATGTGCTAAAGCATTTATATATTAAAATAAACTCTACATTCGCTAAAGAATCTCCAAAATATCGCTATATTATATTGAGAATCCGGCCGATCGCATGAAAGCGTGACTATGCCAGAATATTTTCTATATGTGTATTCGGTTTATAGGATAAAATTGAAACGAGGAGTTACAATTTTATATCGGTTAAAATAATTTGTTCGACGGTAGACGATCCCGTCTTTCACCCTCGGAATCACGCGTCCCGGATTTTCCCTACCGGGGTTCAAACTTCTAACGCCAATCGTATAATTCACGCCGTGAGATTCTGGCACGAGTGCGATTTGTAATACTCTGGAAACGGAAATACCACTTCACGTGAGAGCTTTACTTTATTGACGTCGACTTCTTAAAATGTTGAGACAAGCCGTTATCCTTGATTTACAAAACGTTAATTTATTTGAGATATAACTCAATATTCTTTGACACAATGATAATATGCAATGGTTTTTGTGGTTTTTCCTGTTTTTTATTGATACTCAAATCAAGAAATTTCATACACCTTTATTGCTCTCTACAGCATTTCTGTCCTTAACTGTCGTATGGTAATTTATTCACAACCTCATATCCTGATGTTTATACAGAGGTATATGAAAAACTTAATTTACATGTGTGTTATACACTGAGAGAAATGTTTTGGTACGTACAACCATTTATTTTGTTGATATATGACTAACAAAAACTTTCTTACTTTTTTATTTAAAAAAAATTGTGTTGTTTTAGTAAAAAGTTGGTTATTCTAAACAAAATTTTGATTATAATAACACAAATCAAATTTGCAATATTTTATTTGTTGTTAAAATAAAGCATGTTAATTTAATGAACGTAAATACTTCTCCATAAGAACGGTTAACATTATAATTAATGTATCCAAGAGAGGTTACAAGATTAATAAAGTAAAATCACTTTGAAGAATACATTTTTAGATTGTATGTCTATCTGTTTTTTATGACAACAATAGAAGAGTGGTGCCAATGCGCAATGGAGAGAACACATCCATAGTGATTCAAATCCAACACTATTCGACGCATCAAAATTTATGGTTCCCCAGACTAGAGAAAGCTCAGGTAGAGAATGGCGATAATGGAGTTTTCCGTCTACTTCCACATAGCCGAAAACGAGATTGAGAAATACAGTATATGTCGGAATCATGAACGGAGAACCTTTTTTTTCGTGTAAAGCAAGAAACAAGAAAAACTTATTTCGTTTAGTTTACCTTTTTGCCTGTCCATTTTGGTAGACGAAATTTACGAACAACTGTTGTGGTGGATTAAAAGCATTTCCACTGCTGTCACAATATATTCGAATATGCTCTGTGATTTGATTAAACTGGATTTTACTCTCTTTAACTGAACAGAGAATTTGTGCGTTTGTAAATCTATCATTGATTCTTATTATTGCTCATTGCAAATCCGTGATGCAAATCTCTCGTATTACAAATTTTCAGCATTAAACGATAAATTAATAAACAGACAGAAAATATTACGCTATTTTCAACGACATTACGGCATTATAGCTTTATGCTTCGTACTAGCAGCAGACTTTATTTGATTCTTGTGGCTTTTTCCTTTCATTGCAGTAAAGACGATATGAACGTGATGTCTTTTTCCTTAATACCCTCACGATGTCGATTAATTCTATTCACGTTGAATTTGTCTCTCAACACTGTTAACTTTTTTCTACTCTACTTCCTTTAACCTTCCTTCTATCTCAAGCTTTCCTTTCTTTTTCTACATCGCTACGTTTCTTTCCAAATACCACGTGACCGAAATACGGAAAGAAAATGTCTTTCCAGATACGATCCCCTCTAGATATATGTATATACGATGCAGCAACGTCTGCGACTAATCTGAAAATGTCACGAGCGTTTGTGATGGTTCTTTTTGCTCGTTTACGCTCAGCCGCAGTTTCTATGACAAAAACTGCCTATATACGTTCAATTAATCACGAGAGGCTGACGTTAATGATGAAGCCGAAGTATGTCGGATTAAAAATTCATAATGCCTCGACGAACACATAAACTCTTTCGCTACCACGATGCAATCGCTATCACTTGTGTTTCAAATTAAATCTATCACACATGTACGATACCTTCAGTAGGCATCGTGCAAGTTCTCAAAGAAAATCAATGGAGGTCGATTTAAGCTTCCTTTCAAAAGATTTTATTTTCGAGCGAAAACTTCTGTTTGAATCCTTCCTCTCTGAGCGAAATAACCTGCACTTTAATTTTACGGCCGAGTATGCTTATTTCTTTTTTCTTTCACTGCAATTCTAACTTCCAAATTACTTGGAAAAGTAACTAATGAAATTTTCTGTGCAACTATGCACGTAGCCGAGATTTTAACTCAAAATCTATCTTTGTGGTTGGATTATTATAATTAGGTGGAATAAAAAATGCTACCACAAAATTTATTTGTATAAAAATATATACATATATCGTATAAACTAAAAAAGTATTTTCTCGTAATTTTTATAAAATAATTTATTTATTTACATACATAAATTATATAAAAGAGCTTATTATAGAATTATTAATACTATAAGATCATTGGCAATATATAATACCTTTGTCTCTCATTTTACCTGATTTGAAATACTTTTTGGGAATAGTTTAAAATATATTTTAATTCAATATATCATACATTATTATATTATTTATATCATACAAATATTACATTATTTATCATCGACACACATGTGAAATAGATATAATTAGCATTTAAACTACATAAATAATAATCTGGACATATTGTGCATAAGATCATATATAATAGAACACGATATTGCTGATAGTGATGTATTTTTGCCATTGTATATGATGCAATATATCGATGTTTAGATTCAAAGCCGGACGGTATTCAATAACCAATGTCAGTACTTATTAAACACTACTACATATACATCATTATAATTTGTAAATGAAGTCCTTTATCTGCTTCAGTACGATCCTAGTTCACATTTTGTTTTGCTAGCGATCTGTATGGCATTAAGCACTACATTTATCGAATAAGCTCTGCACTACTATGTTCAATTTTTGTGTACAAAACATACGTGTAATATATAAATTAATGGCAGTTACATTTCTGTACTATTTAATGTAATTTTAATTACAAATCTCTTTCTATATTCGAATGTAATTTTTTTTCCGGATTATACTAAACGTCCTTTTAATACAGAAAATGTGGATTGACGTATAAATATCGAAATGTTTCTTATAACTAAAAAATGCATAAATCTTTCCGGAATTATTCGATTTCGAAGATTTAAGATTTTAAAATTTAAAGGATAGAACTAGACTGCGTACAGCTACACCGACAGGCAAGTTGAGGTAACATGTGCCCAGAAATTGATTCGATTCAAGCCATCCACTATCACATGTGTATATAGGAGATAGTGTTATCGTAGAGCCTTCAACCATGTTGGTCTGCGACCATACGAAACTCCATGAATACATAGCGTAAGTTGGGGTGAAATTGCTTCACCAGGCTTATCTTTGCGATAGCATGGAAGGATGATTCCGGACTGTCTATCCTCCTAAGAAAACAATTAGAGAACTCCTAACACCCTAGAAACGTAAAATTCTTTTTCGTTTAATTAATCGATTTGAAAAATGTCATTTATACTGAATAAAACAGCGGAGAACCATTGAGTTTCATGAATTGAATGCTATGTAGATACTACTGAGGATGACGTAAGTGTAAGAACAGCGCAGTAGTGTAACATTAAATTAACGGTCTCGCGTGCGGCACATAGCAACTCCGAATGTACATTATCTCTTTGCGTTTAGATACAGTTACATGATACGACACATTCATCCATTTGCATGATAATTGATATTACTACGTTAATGTACGTTAATAAATCCGTTTTCAGATTACAAGAATCGATTGTTTATTATATATATATATATATAAATATATGGAGCTTAATTTCTTAACTCGTTGAATATCTAAATACTCATAATAAAAAAAGTCGATATTTTTGCGTTAAATGATATTGTCATTTTTGTTTTTATTGAAATTTTGACATACGTGATTCAGAAGCTTTGAAATAATCGTCTCTCATGCTTCTTCTCTTGCTTTAGAATATTTCTACAAAATTTTTATTTCCTGTAAAATCTTGTTATTTGATTACATGTACTTCGTTTTGCCGTTAGGTGTACAGTTAGGTATACAGTTGTCACAGTTATACACATATACATACATATGTATATTGTCGTTTACATTACATTATAAAAGTAAACTAGCTATTTAGTTTCACTAAATCTACTATACTGAAAATAAGAAAGAGAAACTGAAAATACTGAATAAAATAATAAATGCTCGTAAAAGTAATATTATCTTTGTCAGCTTGGATTATACACGTGATCATATTGTACTGCCTTGCTAAGAAAGAATAATCCAATTAATTGGTACCATGTTTCGGTAGTTATTGGATTTGACCAAAGATATCATCTTTCTGGGTCAGGTATCGAGAACCAACATGATATCTCGCTTTTCTGAAATTATTTCACGATGTATGTATCTATATATTTGGTGTGTGAATCTTGGCGATGGCATTAAACACGCAGTGCTATAGTGATCAAGAGACTAGAGATTAAACAGTAACTCAGCATATGTGCCCAACGCGTATCCATACGTGGAGACTGGCTAATTAAATTTAACGTAGAAAGGGCGGCAAATGCATAACGTAACGTCGAGCGAGTAGCGTAATAAAGTGCAGCCGAATGGAAGAATCCCGTCAGAGTTAGCTGCGTTCGAGAAATTTACTTTAGAACGCGCTCCCTCTCTCTCTCTCTCTCTCTCTCTCTCTCTACTCTACCCCTCTGTCGGAAATACTACGATAAAATTCAAGCAAAATTGCTCCTTGTTAGAGTTCAAACAAATTCCTGTGCTTCGCTTGTTTTGCTATGAGGCGCACGCGAGACGCGTCGGAGAAGAAAATGAGTAAACCGAGAGTTTCTCTAAAACTCCTCGGTCCAGCAAATGCCTTTCTCTTTTCCGCTTACAATCGATGCAAGAGAAATTCACCTCGCATATTTTCATTTTCCCATTCCCCTACCACCGTTACGTTATGTAATCACGATACCGTGTTTACGTGGAATATTGAAAAGCCCATCGATACGATTAAGCTCGAATGGAATGCAATTCGATAGAAATATACAGAGAACAACCAACATTGAACGACTTGGCAAACATTTCTCTATAAATATTAAGTTGTATAAAGTTTATTGGTTCTTTACTAAATATTAACACTTTCAATATTAATTATGTTGCGCCAATGCATTATTGTACAAATATATATATGTACTCAATATTTAAATAACTAAAGAGTATTATAAAATAATCTAATAATTCATTATTTTATGGTTATTGTAAATTACTGTTATATGTAATAAATCTCTCCGTTTTTTATGTAATATACATGTCATTGTAATATACTATCGCTATTGTTTCATAATATATACAATTCTTCAAAGACTTCGTGCGAGCAGTGCAAAGTTATATATCTGTCGCTTTTCTTGTACAGAAATGTTATCTCAGGAATTTGACTCATAACTTTCTTGCGCATCTGTCTTTTCACTTAGTCTTCTATCTACTTCTAAAATTCGTTAAGAAATGCCAGTTAAAATCTTTATCAATATGATTAATGTCTTTCTAAGAATTATTATGGTATGTTTTTATAAATAGAGAGAGAGATTTATGATTATTATTAATTTAACTTTTTCGTTAAACTTGGGAAAAATTATCTATTGCCACTTCACTTTTTTGATTACTGTAATAACTATTAACCCTTAGTACATTGGGTCATTTGCGTTCTCTCTCTGCAGTGCATTTCTTTTCTTTAAAGTACTAAAAGCACTTGGCTAAATAGTGGTTTCTATTCTTTCCCTTTTTAAGTACACAACCTTACAAATACTTAATAACGTAAGAATTAATTTCATTATTTAATAATTTTTGTACACTTGTAAAATCAAAATTAAATCTAGACACGAACGATCGTGTGTAGTAAAAGATCAGAAAATTATCATGTGATAAATGTAAAGAGATCAATTCCAGATTTACATTTTAACTTTGCTGCTATAAATTCTCCTGCGACATAAAAATATTTTAGTAGTATTTACTTTCGTACCATTTTCACTATTAATAACTGTATGTGTAGCATATAGAGAAAAATAGATGAAGCGTGTTGTGGGTTATTGCCAAAAATAGATCTTCCTTAGTCAGTGCTTCTGCCATCTCGGCTGCGCCCCAAAGATCATTCTTCCGTATTATTACACGTTGATCTTAAATTATCGCCCCCGTTTGCTTTGCGGCATAGAAAAGCATACTCATGAGACGCGATCATTTTGATTTATCGTTACACTGATGGAAGTGGCACTTAGGTACGACGACGAAGCGATGCAATTCGTCACACAGCGACGGCGTCGCTATCGCAAAAGGGACAGGCGTCGAGCGGCATTCTTTCGTGTACACTGTGCGAAGATGTTTGAACGGCAGCGAGGACCGTCGCTTCTTTCTCATGACGTTGAAGCAGTACCGGGCTCGAGAAATTGAAAAATATAAGCAACGCGACGCCTCGTTTTACGACAACGGGTCGAAGTGTATTAACCACCAGTAGAGATGGTTGTTCGCACGTTTTTCTCGTATTTTTCCTCCCCTATATCGAGAACGCGTCCTATTATTTTTTCGTTTGCCTTCCCGATTCAATAAGTTATGGAGTACATTGCTCAATACTTACCTGAGTTTATCGATATCATTGTTATTGTAATGTTCTACGCACATATTAATTATTAATTGTTAATGTTAACAAAAATGATTTTTAAATACGCGATAAAATTTAACGTAATAGGAGATGTGAAACATTTTTTAAATAAAATATCTTAGCCTTAATATATAAAGATTAGCAATATATATTTAATATGTATACATTCAACAATAGGAGAAATGTGTTATACATTTCAACTTCTCCGAATCTCTCTTGAATAAGATTTTTTTATACTTTATTTTATATAAGGTGTATATTTTTAAAATTTTAATTTTAAGTATAGAGTTAAAAAGTCGTATAAAAATCTATATTACAAACTTTTTTTTAACAAAGATATGCGTTTCTGATCTAATTTTTAAAAAGTTTAGCTTTAACATTTCTCGCGCCTTACTTTCAACAAAAATCACATTGTCCCATATGAAATAATTATAAAACTGTAACACAACACATTGCAAAGAATATAACATGTATAATATTTTGATATTGTTTACTCGCAAGTCCTTTATCTAATGCTTTCCGTTTTACCACAACGCGACCAACCCTTTCAGTTTTATCACGCTCATTCTGCGAGCTCTATATCGTCTGCAGCACAAATATGTTTTACGTCGTTTCCGTCCTGCTCCACATGTAACTCGCTCGCCAACGCCAGGCTTTCGCGTGGGCTTCCACACGACTCTACGTGACAAAAACTAAAAAATATAGCCACCATACCGTTCGCTGTTTCGTTGAGGGTGGATCGAGGGGTAGATTCGCACGAGACGACCTACATCCATTCTCCTTATCCTCCCGTCTAACCCACGGAAAACCACAGAAGCTCGTTTCCACTGCACCTTAATCCCGTTTTCCGCGATAAAGGCAGACGCTCGTGACCCTTTCTTCTTCTTCTTCGTGGTTGAAAAATTGAGAAACAGTGAATACGTCCGCGAAGAGAAGGATAAACGTTTTGTACTAGTAATGTGGTTAACGACTCATAGAAGCGACATTCTTTCACACTCTTAGTTAGTTCTTTTGCATCTACAAAGACTGACACCATCGCATATTATCGCGAGAGTGATATCAAATCTATCTTTTTCAGCTCTTGGAAAAGCCTCCTTTTCAAAGAATAATTCTGGAATAATTGTCTTATCTTGAAATAAATGTTAATTTTTAATTCATCTTAAGACAATGAAATAGATAAATCGAGATTTAACTTTTTAACTGCTTTAATCCTACGCAATCTTTCTCTCCTTCGTCCAATCGCGCTTTATAGCACTGATAAAGTATAAGTTACAATAATATTCTATATATTATATTTTTTAAAATTTTTTTATGAAAATCGTTACTCATGCCGTCATGACATCTTTTAAATGTTAACCATGCAATCAAGTTTTCTTATAATTTTTATAATATTTATTTTTAGAAATTTATGAACGTACATTCTTGTCGCACTATATGCTATTGCAAATAATGGATTTCTTCCATAGAGTAATATTTAATTTATTTCTCATTTTGTTCATTTGTTATAGCCATTCAGTTTTAGTAACTTTTCAATGGTCACTTTTTATCATAATTACATATAATTGAAGTAATGGCCTTGTAAGCTTTCTTTTGCAGTACAATCGCAAAAAAATGCGCAGTACTTACAATCTTGTAATCTCGACAAATCATAATATGATAATAACAACGATAGAAAGAATGATGGCTACATTCAGCAGAAAAAGTAACTTTACAACTAAGATTTTTTTAATATGATTGTATAAGTTCTTACCCTAGTTCCTCATTAGATCTAAATGATATAAACACAAATCGTTTTAAAGAATCTCAGAATAGTGGTAAAGCTGCTTTTTTTCTGCTGAACGCAGCTATTGTTTCAATATCGGTGGGTCGCTTTACGTAACTGTCGATGAACCATGTCAACAAAATGAGTCTCGGATTGGGGATGAAAGTTGATAAAACTTGGATGATGAATGATGCTCGATCACGTCACGCTACCTCCGCTGTGTATGCGTTCAATGAGAAGGACAAAATTAAAATGAATCGTACTCCTACAATGAGAAATGCTGTCAATGTCCGCGAGAGACGATATTCCCAAACTTTTAATTAAAGGCGACTTCCAGAAAAAAGTGAGTTATTATGCCATGAGTTTGTAATAGTTTTATTTACACATACGTTAACAGAGTAGCATGATAAAATACAACCTTTTGTTTTTATTATTGAAAAGTTGGGATTGCGCGACTATGACGTTCCTCGCTTTCCTGCACATGTCCAACGAGTAATAATTATGGACTTTGCGTGGGATGCATTTAGACACGGACGTAGATTATTATACAGAACTCTAAAATTTGCTTGAGCTCGCTAAAATATATCGGATTACGTTAGGATTTCGACACAGAAACAATAGATACGTTACGCTTCGTCACATTACATCCGAATTTGCTAGATTTTGGTAGACTAGATATACTTAGGATAGAACAGCGAACATCAGCAAATTCCGGTGTAATCCTACCGCGTCTATATCTTGTCAAACTGATGGCCAGCTATTTGGAATTCTAGTGTACTTTGACATTTGGTAGCAAACACTGATATAGACACGAATATTCACAACTTAATCTAAGTTTCATTTAATGTGCATGGCAATATGATCTAAGCGTATAACGGCGCCATAACTACATGCTTGGTACGAGAAACGTATAAGGTAATTAAACAATCGATCTGAATATGTCTTTTCATACGCTAAAACTTACTCGAAAACATATTTCGAAATAGATATGTGTTAGTAGGTCAAATATGTAAACATTTATATTCTAAAACAATATATAAAACGAGAAATGTACGAGTATAGTGTTACATTTAGTATAACTTTATGTACATTAATTGGTCGATTACCGATTAGTGAGAATTATTACCAACTGACCACCTCTCAAGATATGAATTATTAGTCATTTTACCCTGTTTTTTTTTCTCCGAATCGTTTGTTTTATTCCGCATGAAAGTTTCACTGTATTATTCCAAATGCAAATTTTCTCTCCGCAGTTGCTAATAAAGCCTAATATTATGCAACCGTATGCATTATACATGCCTGCGTGCCACGTACATATTATTGTTACCTGCTCGTTGTTCTATTATTATATATACATATATATATATAATCGCACTTAACATTTACTTTTGATATTTTTGCTTAACAATGACATCACCGCGAGAAAACTTCATTCTCGGAACGAATGTTCTCAGCAGCAAATCGGGATATTATCCGATAACCGACGGTTGTATTATGCTTTATATTCCTATACTCATTGTGCTCCTATTATAAGTAATAGTCTAGCGAACACAATTACATTTCACGCTACGTAGCTACATAGTGGCTGACGTGTAAAATACAGGTTAGATGCAATTTTACGCTGTGGCACATAACGGCAGTACGTCACGCGAGATATAATTCATTTCGTATCGTATTTATACTCGTATTTAATTTTTCCATGTATCACATGTTTGTATTAATAGCTCGTGTCTCTACGGTGTTATCCGCAATAGTTAGTTTACGCAAATGTAATTTTTTTTCCCTTGAAACAGATATTTCTCTTAAACATACACATATCCTGTTCGACTTGATACGTTATAACTGAAGATTAGATAAAAGTGACATGACACACTTTTTTATACTGTTTGTATGTTGTAAATGCTATTGTAGATGTAGTTAATGTTAAATACGACCGTTGTGTCTCATTTCTTTCTTTAACTTCATATTTTTATCACGTTTTACATTTGTGCGGTAAAACCAATTTACGCTTCGTACTTTGAAAAGAAAAATAAAATACTCTAGAAAAAAAATGTAAATATATACTTCTACTAACATAAAATAAAAATTTCCATTGGTTAGGTTTAATAGCGATTTGTGTACGGAGATGTTGTGTATTCTATACAATCAAAATCTAGGTAGACATAAGGAACAAATTAAACTATATGGTTAGTGTTAGTCAAGATTAGTAGGGACGATTCTCTAAACGAGATAAATCTACCATTACACTTTATCTAAAAAGAATCCAATATCAACGACGTTTAAGCGTGAAATACAAATTCATATACATAACAACTTTAATTAGATGATAAGCAATTTGAAGTATTTTATTAATTTGGAAATATAGAATAAAATTTGATATATATATATATATATAAAATACAATTGATTTTCTTGAACGCACGTGCTACGAAAGAAGACAATAGTTTGCGTTTATTTCCATTACAAAGTGAAAAATAAAGAAAATTGCACGTGGCGTCATTTTACAATATAGTTTTATGGGTGCTTTTCTGCTATCTAATCCTCTTTGGTCGCAACAAACATTAGTCTGTGGCTGTTTCACGCCTGTACTTTAGTATCGTAATATTATACACGTAGAGAAGTCTTTCGCTTTTCTTCCACCATATTGTCGTATTGAGGAAATTCGTCACAAATTTAATAGCAGATGCTATCCTCTATTTTATTTTCCTCCGTCGCATCTCGATTTTTAATTTTACATCCGCAAATGCGCTAAGCATTTTCGATTACAATATGGACGTTTACACACAAGCAACGCGCGTTGTACGCGTCAGGTATGATGATCGATGAAATGGTAATCGCTTCACTTTGTCCGCAAGTGTGCAATCACCAGCATAAAACTAAATTTCACAACCATGCGGATTCAATATGATTGATGAATGCATAGCAGGCCATTTATATTTTAAGTTATCTATATTTACAATATGTATTTACGTAATAATTTATTTAAATTTTTCATTTTTAATTTTAATGAGTCGAATCATATTAAATGTTATAATATTAATATTTTATCAAAATGTCGTGTATATTATAAGTGAATGTGTGTATATATCACACACACACACACACACACACACACGAATATCTATTGTTTGTATCATTATACGTATATTGATAATGATGCAAAGATGCTTACTTCAGAGAATATATCGCATCTAATGTGATTAGGAGATGTAAATTTTCCACTTGCATACAGATGAGTGATAATGAAATGGAAATCAAATTGTAATTACATCATATGTATCTAATGCACGTATACTATTACATATCGTGGAAATTTATTTTACATAATAAGTATATGCTATCTGCAGTGTTCCCAATAACACTTGAAATAAATGGCATTTTTCTAATGCGTTTGCATGCACATTAGTTGCTGTTATGTCGTATAGAAATTATTAAAATCTATCGCAACAATTGTTCTCCTCGGCAATTCGTTTAGACATGTTCCGCTGCGAAATTTCATCTCACATTAGATGAAGAATTAACGCGCTCGTACGAGCTTTGTGCAACTAACGTTGCAATACCACGGGAACTTTATTACCTGCACAAATCTTTATGGTAACCGAAAAATAGATTGCGCGGTACGTATATAGTGCGACACGCACGTATCGCTCGAGATACAAACGAGATTTGCTGCGACGCGACGCCGCCGTTCTCGGCAATTCGTGTGTTTTCAGTCGTACATGACCACGCCGTCAACCGATAGTCGTCATTGTTCTCGTGGTCGTTTTCGTTTATGGACGTTTTAACACGTTCACCAGGGGGTTTCAGTTGCACCCGATACGGTGATCGATGGAGCACGGTAGCGCGGTTGCAGCGACGAGTCACTGCCCAAGCCAAAGGCCTGGCTTCAACGAAGACTCGGTGATTTTCTCTATTTATGTTTTACGGTGCGCGTTCATCCCCTATAAATAGTGCGAACGGATAACGTTGAAACGGTAAGGCATCCAAGGGCCAACAACGAAGGCACGAACACGCTATACACACTTGCGCATTCCCGCACATATACGTACACGTGCTCGATGTGCACGCGCACACGTAGAGCCGTGCATATTTACGCGAAAACGATGCTCAAAGACGTCGAGTCACGCCAACCTGTAGGTCCTCGCCTGATAAGCGATTCCGTAACTGCCGTATCTGCAACCTACTTACCTTCCGGTCCACGTAATAGCTACTCTCTCGTGTATGTATATATACATATTTACAGGGTTAAGAACAGGACGTCTGGGAATCAAGAGAAAAACCTTACGACTCTCTTCCTTCCTTATTTCTTTTCTTCCTATCGCCCCTCAGGAATCCTAGCTTCTTTCTCTTGACTCACAACAAGATGGAGATATGTGCGCTATGGCTCGGTGCCAAACTGTTATTTGTAAGAAACATAAACTTGTACTACAACTTTAATGCGTTGAGTGAAAAACATGATATTCGTGAGAAGCATAGCGTTCGTAAAATATGATATTAGGATTTTGTAACATAATTCATACATGTATACGTGTATTAACCATGCATCCGTTATTATCCATCAGATATTAAAATATAATGACATGTAATTAATTGTCGTTCAGATTTAGTAAAATACTTGGATTTCTTCTATGATAAAACTGTACATGTAATAAATATTAACTCATACGAGTACTACTAAAATTTTATTTCTGCATTCATATTTAAAGTTTAATAAAGATTATAATTAAAATATAGAACACACACACACATATGATCTTTTTATATGGTTAAATATATAATTAATTATTACAATACTTTGGTGTTGCAAAATTAAATGTTACATTAGATTGGTGCACCTAATCAAATACGAAAGATAAGTAGCGGTTATTCACTTTCATTTCTAATATGGAAGCTATTTGATCGTGCACCAATTCCGAATAGGTGTACGTAGGAAGCATATTAGTCGAGAGATTATGCATTGAGGCTATGCATGTTTGACGGTGGTAATCGAATTAACTTCCGTTCGATTCTAAAAGGAACCCGTTCGCGTGATGAAAGCCTATAGTCACGTCGAAAGCAATATCGTGTCCATTCAAGGAACAATACGATAATTGATCGAACGCACAATAGATGATATTGCCAGCATCCCGTGACTCTTATCAAGCTCTCGAAAACCAATTCGTTATTCAGCTTAGCTTCTTATACAAATGTCAATGGTATAATCCCTTGTTTTCTTGTGCCGCCGTTCGGACCAGCAGCTTTTGTACTCCACTGAAGCGGATTACAGCCCGATGGATGGATTCAGTTATCGAGTGTCATCGAGTTAGCGGTGCAAAGTCGATACAAGCTTGCCTTGTTCCCGACGCTCGCTGTTTTCCATATTAAATATACAGAGAGTTGCAAAATACACATATAACGTGTATATTGAGAAAAGAAGATATTTAGGCAAGTAAATAATATTGCAACTTTTTGAGTTAGAAACGATAGAAAATTCGTTGAGACAGTTAACAAATTAACTTTTGATCTTGTTTAAATGAATGACTTTAGCCTATAACAGAAAAGCATGCTTTTAAAGCTAAATTTTTAAACAAACAGCGCCATTTCGCTATTTTTTCGCGAAAAAAATATTCACTCCAATTGCAGTTAACTGTAATCGAAGTCCAATAACTCTGAAACACTTTGTAGGATTAATGGTAAACGTAAATGATTAATGAACAACCATTGAATGCAATATCCTGCGCGAATTGCCCGTTGAGCAAGAGACATTTTGTAGAAAAATTTGCAGTTTCTATAGAGAAAGAAATCGAGATATCGCGTGTCTTGATTGATGCTTGGGCGGCACATCGTTCGACGAGGTCACGCGAATCCTGTATACACCGTCGGCGCCGCGCACATGCAATTCTTGGACTGTGCATGTGCGCCGTCCACAATATACACACTGTACGTCGGGTCGAGGAGTATATAAATGCGCATAATTACGAAGGTGATGTCGGAGTCGAGGGGTCATATTCGGGTCGTTTGGGGTGAGTATGTGTGTCGATGTATTCGAAGAGTGTACCCGCCACCCGAGCACAATGGGCTACTTTGGAAGATTACTTTGTATACGAAAGAAAGGGAAACGTGGCCAATTTCCGGCGTATTCTTTGCGGCATACGGATAAACGTAACGTTGTACCATGATTAATCACTTCAACGCTCAGTGAAATTCGCGTCATCCATGTCAACGACGTTCTATATGTATTGTATATCACACTTACATCAGCGCGCCGTACTGTATCGATTTTTATATTGTAAATTGCGTAAGTTTGCTTTTCACAGCTATAAACGCTATATCATTGTAAGCTATTGCTGCGTAAATCATTAACAGCTTACGTGACTAGTTTCCAGAAATAGTCCTTACAACCTTTTGTGTTGATCTTTAAATATGATGAGAGATATTCAGTGCCCTCTCCCTCTCCCCCGAGTATACAATCCTTTCATAAATAAATTATTTCTTTTTCTTAAAATACAGATAATTAATATTAACAATTTATGTTTTATCAATTTTGCAAGACCTTTATCAGACACTTTCGATCTGAAGTGTCATCTTCACATCTTTTTCATATTATATACCTACTATTAGACTTTATAGCGAATTAGTCACAAATGTAATCATTTTTGCAAGTGCAATATAAAAATAATTAACTTTGGAAAATTTTATTTTATGTGTAATAAAATATAACATAATAAAATTGTATATATGTATAATATATGAGTATATGTAGAGTTTAAAAAATGATATATAATATATCAAAACAAAATTTATGATATATTGTCTTTATCTAATTATACAATACTATTCTTTGTCCTTGATTTTAACCAATGTTATTAAGCATAATTTTAGATTTGGTAAACAGATAACCGATTATAAAAATATTAAAAAATTGCAAATATTAATAATCTATTCAGGAAAAAACGCAAATGATAAAAGTCAAACGATGACAATAAAAGTGCTGAATTATGCAAACGGAATATCTAATTGTTGATTTCCTTGATTTTTATCGGACTGACACGTTTTCGGACTACATTCCCTTTTCCACCACGGCGAAGACAGCAGGGTTAGCTTCATAAATGGCTGTAAAAGTTCTTTTTAAGCGGACAACTTTTAATTTCGAGTTGACGTTCGCTTTAACCACCATAAAGAAGGGTGGTTTAATATCGTCGGGTCGCCGGTACAACCAAGGAAAGTATAACTTTAGAAAGCTGGCAAGCGAAATTTCCACGCCCGAAAAAGTTGGAGTTTGCCGCGCGAATTTCGCCACTGGTGACCTCCTTTTTTATCCCCCCCCCCCCCTCTCCCCCTCAGCGCCATCGACCCCTCCCGGAAACTCTCTCTGACGTCTCTATCCCTCCCTCTGATCCCCCTTCCTTTTCCCGACTACGTCACCTGTTCGTTACGAATACGGCGCGTAACGTTTAATTGACTCCATTTGGCAGTGTAGTTTGCTACACAGGATGCGAGGCACGTGCTCTTAATTTTTTCAAGACGTGACCTTTGTCGTCAGGCTATACATTTGCGAGATTAAATCGCAATTCTTTCCCGTTTGGATTGTACATTGTCATCCATCGTTTATCTCATCGTGATTTATAGCGATTCAAAGCGATCGAAAGCTCCGAATGAAAGGTGAATTTGTCCCATGAATTCTAATTCACTTACGATCTAAACACGATTACATCGTATTTAATATTCCCATGCACTCACTCAGATAAAACGGTGTCAAATGTAAAACTGATCATTTATACGCGAACATTTTTTTTTTTTATCAAAAAAGAACGAATATAGAAATCTCAGTCTTTTTACATTAATTTTCTCCATTCTCTTGAATCAGCAGACTGAAAACAAACTTTGACAATTTATTAAAAAATTGTATATCTGCACGTACATCTAAAGTTGCTAAATTTACCTTCTTTGAATAGATGTCTGTCAACGAGTAATCTGCAAAAATGGTAACATGATAAATTATTACAAATTAAATTCTCTTTCACAAAATCATTGTATATTTGTTTCGAAAATCTGTTACTATATGCATTAATGCAATCAATCTAGCGTTACATCTTATGTTCATCGTGATCAGCACTCGCTCTTCTTTAACTGACCTAAAATTGCCAACAATTACTTCGACGATTATGTATATTATAAATTCTCATTGTGTGCTTATCTTGATTCCTATAGCCTCAGCCATATTCTCAGTTGTATTCTCGAGCAGCTCGATAGTGCTTTGCGTCCACTCGCTGACATTTTCCTATGCTAACACTATAGAAGCAGGGAAACCCCTCTCGGAATCTGGTGGGAGCGTTCCTTTGCTTATTATGTATAAAGACTTAGCCAGACTGAACGAAGGGGACGTGCAAAATAGAACCTACTTGTCGACTCTCTTTGTACAGTGGCACTGTGACTGCACATTACGGCGAGTACGCGTAGTGAGCAGGCTTTCTTTACGCATTTCTCTTTTCTTCTCTTTTCTTCGATCCTCTTGCTTTCACTTACCACCTCAATAATTATCGATATTCTTTAACGTCGGCGACTGCGTTAATGAGCCGCCAACGCGTCTTCGTCAGAGTCTTCGTCACGTATATCTCTGTAACGCCTATATTGAACATTGTGTGCGTCATTTATGTGATAAGCTTGAAAAAATTACAAGCCAACGCAAAAAATTAATTACGTAATACTTGCAGATACTTTTTAATTCAACTGAAATCCCCTCTGTGTGTGTACATTTTATTTTATTTATTTTAATTTTGCGCTTGATAATGTTTTCAAATAATTTTTCAGTCTCGTTATATGTATATTAATCACGCGAATAAATATTGACCACTCTGCTAATGATGAAAATCTGATAAACCAGTCCAAATACGACATGGATTAAAAATTACAGAGAGAGACGTAACGTTTAATATTTTTTTTAATCCAGGCATGAATGATATATCAAATCGCGCTAGTAAGCCATCGTAAACCGTATTTCCCTTGAATAACACGAGCGTTCAATGTTCAAAAGTCGACATATCGTAACTCGCATCACGACACGGATTCTAGAAAAATATTGCGGTATCGGCCGTGATGTACTGAGATACATGGAGTTAAATCGCCATTTTGTCGGATTTTTCAATGTAATGATACGATACGGAAATGACTATACTGAAGCTTCTTCGATCCGGCAACGAAAAATATTTGCAATACTATTCCAATATTTGCGTGTCACCCTTCGCGAATGATTACAATGGCGAATGGTTACATTCGCGTTTTCCACGTCGCTGATTACGTGTGTACACACGTTCGCGTACATATACACGTATGCATAGCAAATATGAAGTCACTTGTGCAAATTACAACGATAAATGCGAATTGATGGGGGAGAGGCAAAGTAGAGTCGACGATAAAGGATTAGTTCAACGTAATTCGGATAAAAAAAGCTCGACGAGTAAATGATATAATCAACCTTTCTCTCTCTCCCCCCTCTCCCTCTCGTTCTCTCTTCTCGCAGCTGCTACGTAAACCATCTACAGGCAACTAGCCAGTGGCATTAAAAGCGGAAACGGTAAGCGGAACCGGATGCGGAAGCACAGAGCTAGACCGGAAGTGACCCGTTTGCCGCTGCAACGACGAAAATAGCGACGTCGGCTTCCGTTTGGTGGATTCACCACAGTTCATGCCCAATGATCTTCGGCGTTTCGAAGCTGTCCTTCACAAAGTGCGCGATGTGTTTGATAGTAGTATAGAAAGTGTAGAAGCTACCGGAGATATATGATATAATAAAAAAGATGAATACAATATATGTAAAAAAAATTACACGTATATTTTCAAACAATAATTTTACTGAAATAAATTGCATAACAAGATACAGAATTATATTGCAAGCCATCTTTGTAAATGGAAACAAATTAATATAAAATTTGAATATTTTTTTTCTTTTTAATGGATGTAACATACACGAATATTTTTGTGGGGTACTATGATATATTACAATAATAAATCTAAATTTTCAGGAAACAGTATGTTTTTGTTTTAACATTAATAAATTATTAACAATTAGTTAATTGAAAAATAAAAAAATTATTTCAACTGTATTCATTTGTTCTATTATTATTATTATTATTATTATCTTTGTAATTTTTACGTTGCTTCCGCTTAGTGGGAGATCCGAGTTCGGTTTTCGGCCGTGGTAATATTTTTTGCGACAAATTATTCGTAGTTTTTAAAAATTTCATCAACGTATGACAATTAATATTCTTGTTAAAAGATGCTTATTAGCATTAAACAATTAAATTACTTTTTACTACATTTTAATAAATGATGACATTATTAATCTAGTTCTGCTTATAAATGCGTTTAAGTCCGGAAAAAACATTTAGACGTGGAATATGCAGAATTAAAATGTATATATAATAAATTCACACAAAACAAAATATTTAAGCACTAATTGTAATAAATAATAAAGCTTACTGCTTCGACTAAATATATTCTTCTTATTGAAAATTTGATTTATTTATATTGGTCGCTTTACTTATATTGTTTATAAGAACAGATTTAACAGATTGTTTTTCTCCCTAAACTACAAATCGGAAAACGAGAATTGCATTTTCGAGTAGTAATAAAAATGCGAAAATTGATAGTTGAAAGCATTGCGATTAAAGAAGGATTACAATGTTGCGATGGTAAATGCTGTACGAGCGAAGTCGATAAAGAGCAAAAGAGCGAGTTAGGAAGAAGCGCAACGTAGAATCGATCGTTAGGTTAATTTGATAGTGCCTTTACGAGGAGACATTCAGAAGAAAGTGTGAAATAGTTGCGGAAAGAAAAGGAAAGACGAAGATGTAGAACGTGATATAACTCGAAAATGGTGTGGAGCAGGATGAGAGAGTGGATGAGAATCGAGAGATAGAGAGAAAAAAAAGGAGGAGATCCCAAGCGACCAGAAGCGAAATGGCTGCAGCTGATGTACATGATTAAAAAGTCTTTTCCCTTCGTGTTGGTTTGTGGTACTCTCTGTGGACCAGTGTGGCGGCGGCAGCGGCAGCGGCGAACACTTGTGCTTCGTTTTAAGTCCTGGAGTCCCCGTTGCCCCGATTCTTCGCTATTCTTCATTCGCTTCATTTTCTAAACAGAACCTCGAGCTTCTCTCACAGCGGTAAATCTACGATGACCCCGTATTTTACGATAAATACGAGTTTGTCGGGATTGAATAAGTGCACGCGATCGGAGAAAATTTTTCCACTTACTTTAATCAATTACCGACTGTATCTCCTAACCGCACAATCGCGGTTTGTATACGTACGATCGACAATGAGTTATGCTCGGAAGTTATGCTCTCCTAGTTTTGTCACCGGAAAGAATTGCGACGTATATATCACATGGAATAAAAATTTATCTAATTCTTCGTGTGATTTATAGTTTGAAGCTCATTTTGTTTGTGAAGTGAAACAACTGGTACAATTTACATCTGAGATCACAAATGTAATAAGGATGAAAATTTATTATTATTTGGAGATTGTCAAATACACACACACACACAGCAATTTTTAGAATAAGCAACTATTGTTACTGAATATATGTAAAAAAATATTTTTTTGGATTCTAAAATAACTCTTGTAAGAGCAAAGAGTTTTCGTTAACTTAATAAGATCAAATTTTTATACACATATATTTAAAAAAAGCTTACAAAAGTTAATTAATTGCGTTAAACAATATTTATTACTTCAGCACACACATTTGTAATACTTATTTATTTATTATCTCTGCACTTTTGTCTCTTTTTATGCTGTGGTGCTCAATTAATTAGGATAATTAGAAAATATTCCTCGAAAGTATTCTGTGAACGAATATATGCGAGATCTCAAGCGAATATAAAGTAGATACTGCGCTAACTCAGTTATGGTTAATAAATTATAAACAGCATCATGTCACCTAATTTTGCATATTTTTTTACATCGCATTATCCTCGAGGTAGCGTGCGATCGCTTCACGCATTACAAGGAATTACGGTAATTACTCGGCATTGCGCATTAGCGAGAAATTGCAGTGGTATAATTAAAAGAGATTTGCGCGTCCCCCAACAAACGTAAATGGAAACGTTCTAATGGTGGAGTGCTTTTTACGCTCTATTCATTCTCTAAGCATCGCGCGTCGCGCATCAGTATGTTGATTTATGCAGCGCGCAGGAAGATTAACATTTTTCTCTGGCTCTCCTCTCATTTGCATTAATCCTTCCGCGATAATAATTCACGTCGAAGGGCAATGATATTACCGGTCTCGCGCGTCCACACATAGATATACGTGATCTCCCCATGATACGCGCGAATCAAAGTAGCCCTGCTCACATTACTACCCGCGCGATATTACACTACTATGTGTAAAAGTGAACGTGTAAGAACAGATTTGCAAAGCGTGACGCTTGTTCTCAGTACCATAAATACCAATCGCGTGTACGATACACTAGTCCGCGTGTCTCACGTGACTATTTTACACTCCGCGAGCCGGCATAGATATTCAGATAAAATGCACCGGATATCATTAGTAGAGAAAACTCGAGGTGACATGCGACCAACGAAGATTACCGAAGCATTTACGCAGAAACAGCTTATACCGCGCGTTGAACTTGTAAGTTGAATAAAAATTAAGCACGAAAGAAACGAATATATTATTTTTTATATAAAAATTATGTTTATACGATAACATAAAATGGTATGAATAATGCACTCTATTGTCTCCTTTCTTTTTCGTCAAATATTTGTGGACGATTGTAAAATATAGCACGTACACACACATGTACAATTCTATTGACTATTCCAATAACGATAAGATGGTAAACTGAAAATTTTACCAATATCAACGCTGTTTGTTATCGCAGCAGCAGTAACGTCGAACCGAATTCGATTGAACTTTGCCATAAAAGGTGAAATCATATTTGATGTGCCTGATATCATCGCTCGAAGCTGGAGTAGATGAAATAAATAGTGGATATTTGAGAGTGATCATATTTAGTTTTATTGTTCCCTATATTCTCACTTACACATTAATCCTGTATGCATTGCTGCGATCTCGTTGATTCATCAACAATGTTATCCCAGCCATTTAATTGAAACTGTTGTAAAATGTGTTTTAAACGAACGTTTCATGATATATAGCATTTACCAATAACATATATGGCGTGTCAAATTCAGTTTGACTCACAGGTCACATCGATGATTTTGCGGTATATCGAGTCAGATATTTTTGATATTTAAAGCAAACGATATGCTTTCTGAAGCTTTTTTAAATGCATGATACTTCAATTGTATGAACAAAGTTATACCGTATTTTATTATTATCATGTATAATGAAAAAAAGGATTTGTGAAGAATAGATACTCGTATATACTTTTTTAATGCAAAAAAGGACTTTTTAGCCGTAATGAAAAATACTAAATGAGCCGAAATGAGTGACACTTCTCTCAAGGAGGGAAAGACGGAGAATCCGGATTTAAAAGTCCGTTTTCGAATTGCCCGTTATTCGCGGCAAAGTTATTGCCAGCATTACCATTTAGAGTGATTAAAGATTCAGGAGATAGAATCGTTCTCGACTATTCCGCGGTAGATCGATCCGTTGCTTGGGTAACCCCTTTCTTGAAGTCGCTTATACTAACTTTATCGCGTAGTTGAGATCGCTCACCGTTCTTTCACTTCATTTTTTTCGCGTTCTCTTCTTTAGAGTACTTTTACACGCGGAACTCTCGATAAAACACCCCTTTACACAATCCCAATATAGCCCGCAGTCTGGCCGTAGCGAATTTTCTGCCTGCTATTTTCTAGCTTATCACGACAGTCAACTTCATTTATTAAACGGACAACATCGGCCCCTTTATCGTTTCGCATATTCCATGGTTACGGTACCTCGAAGTGATTAATTTTTCTTTACATTGCGCTACTTTCATTGTTCTGGAACGAACTACTTATTAGATACGACCAAAGATGATTTTATTTTTTATTAGATTATATCCGTCAGATACGCATCTCATTGCGCCACGATTTAATTAATTAATTTATATAAATTTTTAATAACAAAAGAAAATATACTACGATAATAGAACTAAAAAAATTTCTTATTATTATTAACATTTCTAAAAAAATCTTGAATACTTTTAACACTGACATTTGCGCTCTCTCTCTCTCTCTCTCTCTCTCTCTCTCTATTTAATTTTAATCTACATATTGATTATAGAACTTCTTCTATTAATTGGAAAATATTGTTTGTATAGAATTTTTCAATTAATTGCTCTTTGTTACGGCACTGTAATATCGAAAAAAATAAAACACCTCGTAGAAACTTTATAACAAAAATTAATAAGTTAAAATAAGACTCTCAATATTAAAATTATATTATAAAAATGTGTAACATCGAGGTAATTAGGAGCCCACAAATAGGATTGTGTAAACTTTATAGAATTAAAAGAAGTAAATAAAAAAAAAACTGTCATCATAAAATGATAATGAATTAAGTAAAGACTTTTTTAAGATGTAATATTATACATATATGTTGTATATAGGAAATAATCTGATATAACCTGAGCTCCATCAGTATATTTATCTCAATTCCTTCATTTTTACTATTTCTTCAAAATATGCATTTATATATATATATATAATACATCCATATACTTTATATACTTGAGATATAGTATGTATATAATTTCTCTTATTCTACGGAACAACTATTTTGTACTCTCATTCGGTTTACAAGAACTAATTGTAAGTTGGACAGTCGCATTTGGCGTTAGATGGTAATACATTTGAAGTTACCAAAAACAGATGATGTACATCATGTACAAAACAATGATTAAATAACAGTATCTAGCCCAAGGGGTCCTGTCGAATTCGAGATCACGTTATGGATAAAGTTGTCGTGGAAACTTCTAACTGCAGTTAGCCTGTGGGACAAATTTACCTCCGAGACCCGTACCTTCACGGATGAAATCAGCTTAACGTTTGTCATGCACGCTTTAACAAGAGTCATTTCGTTCTCACTTACGCAAAACGTGACGGAATCGTTTGCATCGCCGCCATATCTGTCGCCCTCGGTCTTTCTCTCTGATAAATTGTACCGTAAGCAAACAATCTCTATCTGTTTTTAAAATTCTCTGAACAACCATTTGGATGAATGTCGATCGCACGAGAAAAATGTAGTCCAAATAAATAAAAGAAAAATGAATAACTCTTCATGGAATTAACTCATATGAAATATTTTTCGAAAAAATCTTAAAAATCAATTTATACTCGTATATCAACCTTATCTCGAGAGATTTAAAATGTGAAAGGATGAAAAATACTTGAAAATTTTTTGATTTATTTTGACAATGGAGATAAAGCTTAAACATTTTTCTATAACGTTGTTATAATATTATACTGTTAAAATAATGTGCTAAATATAGTACCTTGGCCTATTAAATTCATTACGTTCATTTTCATCATTCTATACCTTTCCATGCTTTTAGTTTCATTATCATCAATGTTTTTCAGGCGCGACGATAATAAAAAAAAGAATTATTTATACGAGTGCTATTTACATAACATACTATAACTGAAATGTGCATGCATCATAGTACATATTTCGCATCACATGATTTCGCTTTAGAGAAATTCCATGGCTGCGAAAGGATGCACGTAATTAATTCAAATTCACTCGCGTCGGATGAGCACAATACCGCGCGGAAAACTGTCCGATCGATTTCGCCGTACTAATTTACTTTCACATCCAGGTTCGTGTTCGTGTTTATTCGGGACAGTTTTTTTTCACGAACAATGAGACCATCTTTCTTATTCTTTTTCTCTTAGCACGCGTGATTGTAACCTGCTACTATTTTGCCCGAAACGCAACCACCAATACTCGCTTGAGCCATCGAATAGATGGAAGAAACGCGCAAACTCGTATTAGCTTACCGACAATTTGATACACTTCGCACGAAGCCATGACCAAGGAATTTGTTTTCCATCGATTCACTCCAAATGCTTTTCCATTTACGACTACACTAATGTGATTTATCCTACTGCAGTTTCCGCATAGATACGTATGGTGGCAACTCGATGTCTGCTAGGAACCAGCTTTGCTTTGTCACACGATTTTATACAGTTAAACGATTAATTCACTCCGCAATGTTAATTTACGATAGATATATGTCTATGGGGCTTTTGCATGCTGGTTGTTTGTAATTTCTATTGATATAATTGTAATTTTTGATATAAATATTGATATAATTGATATAATTGTAATTTTTTAAATCGGTTCGATCATACTGCACCGCGATTGATTAGACAAATCGATGGCAATTTTTAATCATTGCTTATCTAATATATACCTGAATTTGGTTCCTTTGATCGAAACACCAATTAATCAAATCTAATTATAGTTAGTGCCCCACAGCTATGCTTAAATACTGCTTGGAACCTATTCTTAATTAACTTTTGAAGTTAAGATTTAAATAAAGATTAAACAGAAGTTTTCATCTTCGGCCATAATGCGCAAAATAGGAAATTTAGCGTAACAAATTTATTCCGTAAACAGTTGAACAAAATTTATATCAAATAACTCGGTAACGCGGTGCAAAGCGCCGAGAATTCATTCATTTCATTGTTAAATGAAATGCTACTGATGCAGCATTTAAGCGGGGTTTATGTGAAACGAGGTAAATCGTAAAGTAAATAACACATTATTAAATGCAGAATATTTATATCGTGTGCATAGTAGTTTTCCTAGCACAGAATCCAATCATTACGTTGTATTACTGGAAAACTATGATTTATAATACCAATAAATGAGCATTTATATCAGAGAATTGAAGTTTAATCAAACATTGATTTTTATATTGAAAAGCAAAAGATATTTATTAACTTAATTATTTCATATAAATAAAAAACATATATGTATATACAGAGTGTCCGGAAAATCGAGGCCAATATCACTTCAGGAAATGATTCGGGAGCCAAAAAGGAAGAAAAAAAGCTATATAAACATAGGTCTGGAAACAAATCGTTTCTGAGTTATAACCACTTTTATGTTAAAATATTGAAATTTATTTTTCATAATTACAATCATAATTTATTTTACAGTGTTTTAACATAAATAACTACATGTTTTATTTTTAATCTTTTTTACTTTTTATTTTTTAATTTTCCGGTATATGGCTATCGCGTCCAATAATATTGCTGATTTAAGACAAAGAATAATCCATGGATTCGAAGAAATAAGGAGGGGATCCAACTGTTTGTCGGAGAATTCGGAATTCCTTTGATAGAAGAATAAGGGCATTCGTGCTGAAGGTGGTCATTTTGAACATTTCATTTAATCTGTTACATTTCATTTAATTCTATTTAATCTGTTTACGTTTATCTAAAAATAATGCAGTAACCATATTTACAAATACCGGAAAATTAAAAAATAAAAAGTAAAAAAATTTTTTAATAAAACATGTAGTTATGTTTATGTTGAAACACTGTGAAATAAACAATGACTGTATAGTTATGAAAAATAAATTTCAATGTTTTAACTTAAAAGTGGTTATAAACTCGGGAACGACTTATTTCCGGATCTAGCTTTTTTCCTCCTTTTTGGCTCCCGAATCACTTCCCAAAGTATTGACCTCGATTTTCTGGACACCCTGTATAGTTCCTTATTTTAACATTTATTGAAAAAAACTATAGTGAAAAAATTAGTAAAATATTATAGAAAATCTCTAAAATTAATAATATAATAAATACAGCACTAAGTTAAAATATATAATAAATTGGAACGCTCTATCCTTTCAATGTTTATTAATAGTTTTTAAATTTTTTTCATAATATTTAATAAATATAAATATAATAATAATAAATTTAAAGTTTGTATTTAATTTATCGACTATTTCTAAAAATAACTAAATTATACGAATACACCTACACATAATAATGTCAAAATATGCTTCTTTAGTATGTTGTACTTTCTATGACTCTATACTGAGTTTTCATGCTATTTTAACGTTTGATGCGGAAAATCAATTATATTCACACATACAAACATACATGCGCGTGCGCGCATCACACACACACACACAACTTTGTGACTTCAAAGTTCAGACGGCAATAATGAGGAAAAATGGCAAAGGTTATTATGAATCGATTAAAAGTATAATGATACACTATATTGCGATATTCGAACAAGAATCAGATTCACATGTCTTCTAATGATTCTATAAGGAAAGAACAACATTTTCGTATTCGTTAATGTTAAAAATCAGGTTGTAATTCCACGTTTGTGAAACTTAATACGAAAATGTTGCAAAAGTTATTAAGTTTTACCCGTGTTGCGAAATTCTACCTTTAATTACGAGACGAGTTACGTAAAATGGCATGCGCGATGTTATCGATTTCTATTGACACGCAATTTGTGCTATGGAATTTGGATAGGATATTCAATAACCTATCCATCGATTACAGAGGGTGTCTGAAAAGACAGCTATGATAAATTTTATCAAATTCACTACTTTTATTTATTCGGTATCTCATACTACAGTCATCGAAGTATATTATACGATAAGTATCTTTGTCGCTTGCGATTGATTAAAAAGTGTTAATATTAAATTGTGATAAAAAAAATTCACATAAAACTAAAATATTAATATCTATTGTAAAAATATATAAATATCTCTCGAGAATATTTATATATGTATATACATATATATATATGTTTTTAATCTGTCTTTATCTCGGAATTGGTTTTTCAATAGACAAAATGGAACTGATTTTTTCTTTGTTTTACTTTTTTGTTATTATTTTTAATATCAAAATCTTGAAATTGAGCTTAATATTAAAGTCCTTTTGAAATTCACTTAGAGGAGGTTCTGTCGTCCATTTACGCTCCTGAGACTTAGCTTCCCGAACCTCATTAATCTTTAATGTTCTCTATTAATTAAGTATTCCATTAAATTTTTGTTAAGAAAAAGTCAATGTTAAATTCATCAAAGAATTTGTGATTCTAAAAGAGAATACTGAAGTGATACTTATGATTTTATATTGTATTATACTTTTTTATATATGTATAAATATATACGCGCGCGCGGGTGTGTACGTGTGTATGTGTAATTAATATATCAATGATATATCGATTATTGCATTGCACTACATTCATTTATTAAATAAGTCATATAAATTAAAAATATGAAAAGTATATAAAAATCAATACTTTTATCTATCTATATATCCATCTCTACACATATACTTCTATCTCTTATTAAATAAGAAAAAATAATTTCTTTAAGTTTGGTGATCTTTTGTACAAACATTATCAACGACATAACTACAGCTTCAATTTCTGAAAGTGGTTTTTCGACTAGAATTGATGTGTAAAATGACAAGCTTTAGGATCATATAAAAAATATATGAAAAAGTTAGAGCAAAGAGAGAGAGAGAGAGAGAGAGAGAGAGAGATCAAGAATATAGGTAGCAAACTACAAATCAGATTTTAAAGACAAACAGTTTAAAAAGTCCATAAATCATCAGTAGCATTTAATACTACTTTCTAAACTGTCAAATATATTTATTGATATATGATACTTGAAAAGAGTATAAGCTTTTTTAACTGAGACTCTAACCACGCTCATAAATAAAATTTTATTTACGAGTTTCATATTGCTTTCTTTATATGATACTATTTTATTATATGATACTACATATATTACTTCCTTATTTTACAGCACAGTTTTACAAAAAACATACCGATGATCGAATTTACTATTCTTTCGCACCATAAGACAAACATGAATAGAAATAACAGATTTATAATGAATATTTACATTTTTAAGTATGTTTCTTTGTGATTCATGAACATGAAAATCAATAAATGTGTTTATTTAAAAGATATTATATTTTTCATGTGGAGATAGAAATTATTTTGAGCGTAACACTCACAACATGAATCTGTATTGTATTTCTAATTAAAGAAAAATATATAGAAATATCACACAAAAATTTATGACAGAATTTATATTAAGTATTATGTTAAATAACAAATTACACATGTATGTTGATTATCAGTAAGAATGAGATTATAAGATTTTAAGCATACCGCAATCGGTTACGGCACAAGTCTCGCAAAGCTGCGTTGTCGCTCTACTACATATGTAGTATAGTAGCGCAATAAGCATAATTAAATAGACTGTGTGCACATAATTATGCCCATAGTGCATCTCGGCGATTACAAAGCGAAATATACGTTGTGCGGCACTCTGTATAGAAACGACGGCCAGCTTCTATTTACACTGAGCATGGAGAACGCAAGCTCCTCTCTCTGCAATTTATCAACTGACCTATTTCCTAAAACCATGCGGCGAATTAAACAACACATGTGCGTTGAGGGATTGAAACTTAACAAACTTCAGACAGCGATTTTCCATTTAACACGCCTTTGCACTTTTCTGAAACATTATTATTAACGAAAGCTACGTATTATTTCGAATCAACGTATTAGATTTAATGGTATTTTAGCAAACTTATTATTAGGTAGTAGGTTATTTTGAATTTAATGCGTAGAAAAATTTATGAAAATATAAATGTCTATTTTAAATATCTTTCAAATTAGATGTCGACAGACAAACTCATTCATCTTTTTGTAATTAATAGTAGATAGTCTATTAAAAATGTCATTGCAATAAAAATATCTTAACGGCAAAAAATATATATGTTGTCTTTGAGAAGTAGGGTGACTTAACTTGTTGCTGGTTATAAATGGTATGTGAGAAAAAATACATCCCGGCGCGGGCGCCTTATGAGTGGGCGTGCTACAACGTATAGGATGGTGAAAATGGGCACATTATAGTTACAAGACTCACACTTTTTTTATGCAAGATTTTTATATGGATAAGGGTAAACGGTGCTCGAGATGTTCATTGAAAGTCATTGAGAAGCAAATGTCAGTGAAATTTTTGCAACGAGTAGGAGGCGAGAAAAAAGTAATATCATCTTATAGAAAAAGACTTTAAATCTTTATTCGACTTTGTCTCTAAATATCATGGATACCTAGTGAAGCATGTTTCTTATTAGCTCTTGTCACGGCTGCTAATTACCTGTATAATTAGCACAGACCTTCTTGTGAAGAGAATAATCTGACACCGAGGAGCATCCTTGGCTGCCTCAGATGCGAAGGGATCTGCGGTAAAGAAGGATGAGAAGGGCGGGGGTGTACCTGCCCCTCGTTAATCGGCATTTAAAAATAACGAGCAAGATGAGCACACGAGTAGCAGCGATGCTCGTATTTCCGGATAACCGGATAACACGGTCGGAAATCGAAGGAAATGCGAGACAACAGATTCGAATTACCCGGAAGATTCGCGATGTCCAATGTGCATGGTCATTAATTTTCCTGGGATTTTCTCAGTACGCAAAAAAAGAATTAATGAAGGTGCTTTTATGGGATACACTAGATTTCGTTACATCCTTTGATTGTGCAATTAATTATAAGTCAGTTTTTCTTGAAATTTAAACTAGTATATTTTGTATGACATTATTATATTTAAACTGCGCTTTGACCTTATATAAGTAAGGGAGATCGGGGCTAATTCGGCATCGAGGTAGTCATTGAGGTAATCATTGAGGTAGGCTTTAAGTCACGAACAATAAATCGTATATGAATTAGCCATTAGTACTGAAGATGCGTCTTCACGTATCCATATTGTCAACGGAGTTTTGTTAAGTTACTGCGGTAACATTGCAATTTCTACAACGACGAACGTGTTTTATACAGTCGGAAGTCATTTTTCTGACGCGGAGAAAGTTTGTTATTATACCTATAATACTTTTTTCGCTTACTTGTACAATTATCCGAGTAAGTAATTCTAAGTGAAATGTATATGCTGGACACGAATCCGTTGACTATTCTCGCAGTTTCATGGATTTCTTATATATTCTGAGTAACGAAAGTAAAAATGGATGCTTGGGACAAAGTCGGCACAGAGACGACGCGACGGGGCGTTGACTTTACCCCGAGGAAGGATGCTGATCTTATCCCAGAAATTTTGCAATTTTGCATTTGGAGGTTGTGTTCATATTTTCTCTATACCTATGAAACGAAGTAACATGGACCAAAAATGCCTTGAATCATTTCGTAACCAAAAGTTCATTCCTTTCAACAGTACCATTTATTTAGCTAAAATAAGCTTTTATCTTATTGAAAATCGTCAAAGAAAACGAAATAAGCCCTAGTCTCCCCTATTATCGATAAATATGTGTGTATTTATCATTATAATATAAATTACATTATTATATCGACATATTTTCAATTAAGCCGTAACGATACGTATGTACTTATTGTTAAATATGTCAAAAAAAGTAATTACAGAAAACAAAAATTCTCTCACATTCATTTGTTCACTTGGATAAAAGTAAAATATTTGTTAGTGTTTGTTAAAATAGCAATCATAACCGAAAGAGAAAGAAAAAGAAAGAGAGGAAATGTGACATTACTAATATATATTAATTATAATATAGTAATCAAAAGTCAGAATGCTCCTCTTTTATTTAATCCCCATGTAACACGGTAACAAAAAAACGTCGAAGAAACATTTTTTAAAAACAAATTTTTAGAGAAAATAAATCACGGAATTTTCTGAATAACCTATACATATAAAAATAGTAAACCATATGTTAGTTGATATCATATACGGTAACGCGCGGATGTGTAATGTACTTACGATTACCTATCACGTTTGTTTAATTATCTTTCTATATATTATATGCACATCTATACAATTTATACTCCACATAAATCAAAGTATGCCTTTTACAATTACAGTGGTTGTACCCTTATTAAATAATTAATAATTAAAAGCTAAAATATTTTAACAAATCAAAATTTTTAACTTTAAGAGAATTTTAAATGAAATTTTAATAAATTTTTCTATTATAGTTTAAAAGTATCATCTCCGCGCATAATTATTACAGGTGTATTCTTATTATTCATAATGTAAAAGGATTAGTAGTTTAATAGTATTAAAGAGCAGAATTAGCTTCTCATTAACCGTCTCTAAAGTAGCTCGAAACTAGCTCGAAGCCAGACAAATAAGCCTTTCGATAGAGCGCAAATCTCGGCTCTAAACTTGGCAATTCATGTTTTAATGAATACGCGCTTTTAACAGTCTACTATTCAATAGAGAAAGTAGAATTCGTAGTCACTTTATGACATGGCTAATGGTGCTTGTAACCGTACTGTTAGAGTAACCAGAATTTAATTTGGAAACAGAATACTTTAACAATAACTCAATTATAATAACTTACTGTACAAGGACTTAAGTAAAATATAGAATTAACTGAACCAATGGTAAAGAACGGCTCATCTTTTGTCACGCAGACCCTTAGTAATCTTTTACTCGTTGGAAATGTTAGAAACTTTAATGTATGTACTTTGTACATTACGCACTGTAGATAATAGAGTAACGACGATATTTATGAAAATAATTTTTTGTATCTGCAAGTAATAATAACTGTTTTATTGCAGTATAATTAATTGTAAATTCTAAATAATATGTATATGTAAAACAAAAGGTACTCTACATATATCTGCATTTAAATTTGCAACGCTTGTCAATCAATATCTGTAATACTATATGTTGATGCGCACAATTTTCGTCATTGTATGCATAAATACATATAAATAATATTTTACGTTCAAAGCTATACCTCGTCTTTCGTGATCAATAATCAGTCGATTTTATTTTCCTCTAAATTTATCATTTTATTTTACATTATTTTAGAGACGGACGATTACGCAAATCAATGACGAGTACGTTAATCAGTGAAATGGCTGTGAAAGTGGATGCATTTAATACGTTATTTGATGAAAAGCGTGCAGCCTATGCCACCACTGATCAATCGCTTGATGGTATCTTTACGGTTTGTTAGATGGTCACGGGTCATTGCTCAGTCCTGTTGATGATGAGCGACCCATTTGCGGCAGAACGGACATCGTGTCAGACGGTTATGATCGAATACACCTATATATTTGAATTCATAACACCTTCAAGTAAATATCTCTCTTTGAAATATTTTCAAGTCGTGTACAATATTATTCATTGACATTTCCAAAATATTTAAATAACACTTAATCTAATTTGTATGTAACGTTTATTTTTGTCACATGAATACACTGTTCTTGACGAATAGTGTTGTTGGCTGTAACAGATACATTATTAAGGCCGTGTTTAGATATGCACTGTAAATACTGAAAATTTACAATAACCTTAACTATAGATTTTCAATAATAGCAGTGTATATCGGAACATGGCCTAAGTAGAATCAACAGATGCAAACCAATTGAAAAGTATACGCTTTACCATGAAAAAAAGAATAAGTATACTTACTTTCCAACTTTTACTTTTCACGAAAAAGTTTGAGAAAAAATTTTGTTTTCTATATAAAACATCAAGTTTATATTCGTTTACTTTTTTTACGCATAATACATCTTTATTTTGCTTGCGAAACGTAAAATGACTTAACAATAAAATTAAAGGCGAGGGAAATATTACATTAAAACCTAGCTCACAAAATATGTTTTTGAGTCTGTTATTTATCTGCTAGAAAGGTGCGAGAAACTCATTTAACTGAAAGCGTGTGACAAAAGCTCGTCAAATTTGTCAGCTTAAAATGATTTGTCATTAACGTCGAGCAAACGATTTTAATAAAAGATCAATTGTATCACAAGAGTAAAGGATATATACCTAATGCATCAGTATGTATCATCGATCGATGCGCATTGCTTGAATATAGTGTGTAATATCGGCTCGTACTACACACGATTTTAACGCGTCATGGAACATTGCCGTTTGAGGGAGAATACACTGGTGCATATATCGCTAAAGCGCAGCTTTAATTGATTCAATACCGAACTTAGAATTAATCCTACAAGGATATGCGTAAGAGTAGAATAGATTATAACAGATTACCGTATCATGTATGTATTATATTTGAAAAAAGTATTTGTGCAATATGTAAATTAAATACAATATTACATACATGCTGTTTATCCATATAAAGCTTTTTATCAAATTTTACGAAAGATAATATATAATTTAATATTATATGTAAAGTACTTAAGTGTGTGTGTGTGTATTACTAAATGATTAGATTTAAAAAAACTACATATATAGTTGATGACTGAAAATTTTATCATATAACAACATTTACTGCTTTGCTTAGCAAAAACGTGAATATAGTGCAATTATATATTAATACGTATATCTAATAAAAACAAACATAAACGACATCTAAAAATGAATTTTTGTAATAACAAATAATAGAATATAATTTATATTATTAAGAAATAAAAATAAACTCAAATGAATATATTATAATATTAAAAATAAATATAAATTATATATGCAGAAATATCCACAAACTTTTTAATTCAAATAAACTCTCTTTCCTAATCAAACAATTTAACTGACATTATTTATGTTGTAGCGATACACATACAAATCGTACCATTAATTAACGAAACGGACAATATTAAGTCTATTTGCATTTAGGTAAGCTGCAATTATCTCTCGAGTTCTACTTACCTGACATTGAAATCCCATCGCATCGAGTAAGTTACGATACCTAGCGGAGCGCGAAAGCGAGGAGATTACGGATGTTATTGCATTCAACTAACTTTGCACGATTCCCGTTAGCTTACGGTACAGCATAAACTATAGCGTATGGTTACCACTAATTACATTGTTAGACTCAGAGATTAGCCAAACGTTCA
The DNA here is from genome assembly GCF_001594065.2 of Cyphomyrmex costatus. Taxonomy (NCBI): domain Eukaryota; kingdom Metazoa; phylum Arthropoda; class Insecta; order Hymenoptera; family Formicidae; genus Cyphomyrmex; species Cyphomyrmex costatus. Next base: position 332,541 of record NW_017280375.1, on the reverse strand, counting down.
ATAGCTACCTTGTGCGAATCAATCGTACATACAACTTTGTACATCGTGATCTCGATAAATTGCCATTATTTTTTTATAGCGGCATCTAAGGGTGCGTGATTTTTACCTAAATTTTCACCTAAAATTCAACAAACTACAATTGTATGAACGTGTACGTAAAGTGTGTATGTAATATCGATCTTGTCGTGTATATACGCATACATGCACATAGCAACTACAAAATGTTCCGCTTCAGGCACGATTCATTAATAATTGAACAACTGCGATGTCAATATAGGAGAATGAAAAAAACGCGTCGACCGATGATTGCAGTCACACATATACAATGACTCGAGAGAAAAAGAGAGGAAGATTCATATTTATTTTACTGCGATTAATTCATTTTTTGAAAATTTTCACGTAAATGAATTCATTTCGCAAGAGAAAAAACGAAGCGTAACGACGACTAATCCTTTTTTTAATTATTACAATTGACTTTCTGTCTATTCTATATCAATCTATATATTTCGAATTTACAGTTGATTACTTGGTGAAATTATTGTATACAGGAATGTAATTAAGCGAAAAGTATCATAAACGGTTTCAACGAAGACAAAAGGTGACAGACAACTTTGATAGAGAATTGCATTCGACAATTCATCGATTCGGTGATATACATATGAAACCGGAGAGAAAAGAGCGCGGTCTCTATTTATCATATCCATAGATCATACGTCATAGTTCATATATATAAAGGAGTATATAAGGGAAGACACGCAAATCTACATTTGACAAGAGAACATTGAAAAGAAATATCATTTTGACGAAACATTTTATCTAATCCCACAGAGATTGTAATCGCGTCTCTTTGCCATATTCTTCCGTATTTTTCCAACAGTCGGCATATACCGAATATGCAGGTAGTGAACGATTTAAGTGGAATTTTCCTCGCCACTTGCTCGTGCTTATCTCTTAAACATTCGAGCATATTCCGACTATTGAGCAGAATCCGTGTGGAACAAGTTCCAACAAGACAACAATGCTGTCGTATTCACGCTGTTACATTGAATGCTTTCTCTTTCGTTCATTAAAATTAAAGCGCAGGAAATTATTGTATAATAACATTACGAAATAAAGTTTTATCGCATATTTGATATTTAATTCTGTATTTCTATTGTAAAATTATCGACCATATTTATGGTGCGAAATAATGCTGCCTGAACGTTTCGATAAACTTGACCTGCAAAATATAAATTTCGTTTTTCTTCAATCAGTTTGTTTTATTAAGTTATTAAATCAAGTTTTAATGCAATATGTGCTTTCTCCATTTGTTTTCATATTAACAAATATGTACCTACATATACCTGTGTGTACGATTATACATATATTAGTACTCGAAATATGTTCACTGATAATATGTACATTTGGGCAGCTAAACCTTTTACATATTTATCATATGAATATTTTCAATCCAAATAAACGGTGCGTGAGATATGAGAAATCTACTTCATATCTCATTATTCAAACAATAATGCGCGCATAATATTATATTATCGTAATATGGAAATTATTTTCCTAGCTACAGAATTTTCAGATGAGAAATTTGAAGAGGTACACAAAATTATTAATATCTTATATAAAACTTTTAATATCCTTTACAAAACTTTATTAAACTTATTCTGTCATTATTATTAAGCTTAAATTATTATAATTAACACTAGTTTACAGCAAAAAATCACTTTGACCCATACAATAAGGTGTTTCTTATAAATGTTTTACGGCTGAAAACGCGTTTGTGATGCTGTAAATTCTCCGCAGGAGTGCGTTCCAAAACTCGATTCGGTCAACCGCGAACAACAAGAATATAAAACGCTACTCGAGTTGACAGAGTCGAGTTTTAGAATACACCCCAGAACGTCATATTTTCGAAATAATTGACATTTAACACGCAAAAAAATGGTTTTTTGCAATATTTTGACAGATTTTAAAAGAAAAAAAGGTTAACGTTATATTAAAATTCTAATCAGAAATTTCATTTTTGTTTTTATACCGCAAGTTTGACCAATTTTATATAACTTCATTCTTTTTTAAATCTATAATGGACATCTATAATCTATCTTATGAAAAATCAGTTGAATAGTAGCAAATCAATCTTTTTGTCGCGCGTTTCTTCAATTTTGGATTAATACGAAAGAAAAGCTCAAACTATATTAAGGTCTCAGAATTTAGATTTCAGAAATATATCAAAGGTAATTTCATTTTGGTCGTTAAAATATGCAGCATCTGCCTCATTTGTTATTCTGTATGTAGTCCCTCATAAATTTAATTTATTACTCGCTTTTCCATGTGAATCATTACGCATTCCCGATGGAATTCTGTAGTCACTTTCATGTGGCTCCGAAATCGTCATTCTCCATTTTACTAACTCTTTATCCGAGATATTAACGAGTTTTTCATTAAATCTTCGTACCAATGTATTTTTTTAATCTTTTACATTACAGAAAAGTGTTTATAAAGATAACATCTATTTATAATATTTATAATATAGATACAACACACATATTTCTGATAATAATGTTATGTGTGTCGTATTAGCAGTACATCAATAATCATACTACGTTAAAAAATGGTAGCTTTTTTATTATGGATAGTACTGATAATTATATATTGGATGATTACGATATCAAAAGCCATTTAACATTGACCTTTAATAAATGTAGGTAGAAAATAACGACAATGTCCTCGAATGGTAAAATAATTGAATTATTTGCTATTAAATTTCGCTTAAGTCCTCTTTTATATTCCCCTGACAAATTCACTCTTGGATCAAAGAATACGTTCCGTACCTCGAAAGCAATTCATTCGCGCAATTATCTTTAAGAAGTAAATGGAATAGTAAAAAAAATGAAACTTATAATAAAAAAATGAGGAGGAAAGAGAGAGAGAGAGAGAGAGAGAGAAAGCAGAAACGAAAACGGAAAAGATAAAGTAGAAATAATATGCATCAACGTTCTATGGATTTATATACATATAAACGCGGATGTTTTCATACATGTAGATTAATGTTAGAACTGTATATGATAAAAATATATCTTTTCTTATTGTATACTTTATTCTCTTGTATCTGCTTTGATAAAAGGATTATATAAAGATCTTTAGATATTATAGAACAAGTTAAAAATTAATAATACACAGAAAGAGAGAAACTTCAAGGAATAAGACACATATCGGGGAAATCCCCATTCAGAGAATACTAGTTTGAAATAATGAGATGGACTAACCGAAAACATTTCATATAATAACAAATAAAAGCAAGAAAAAAAATACAAAGGAGCGACATATTAAGAATAGATGGTTGAGAGATATATACAAAGAATAAAAGATGCTGTTTAAACACAAAAATAAAGAAGGTATGAATGAGATGGACGTGATGAGCAAAAAGAATGAAAAGATGTTAGTAAAAGGGATATTAAAAACTCAGAAAACAACGATGAAAAATACAAAAAACATTATGTGATAAATAAAGTTGCTAAGTATCGCATTTTTAGTTTTATTTCAATTTATAAATAATGAATAATTAAGTAACGATAAATTATAAACTCTAATAGTACAATAAGATAATATTATATATATATATACATACAGGGTAGAACAACAATTTTGTCCACCATGAATGTCTCCGCTATGTTTAGAGATATGAAAATATTGTAAATATTAAGAGGACCATAATATATGCTGGTTATAATCTTTTTAGATGGAGAGACTTCAGAGATTTCAAGATTACCTCCATTTTTTAAAATGGTATGCTGCACTTTTTTAACCTTAGTTTAATAGTAAGTGTTTAGACGATTTCAATGATCCATAATAAAAAAAGTTATTCGTCATTAAATAAAGGAGTAAAACAATGATTCTTACATCACAAGAAGTACTCGAAGTGATGTCCGTTTACATCAATGCAACACTGCAATCGTTGAATTCCTGAAGCATATATCTATAACCTTTTGTATTATTTATACGCTTTCAATTAATTATTCCCATAACGTAATAAATTTTTATTTTATTCTATATGACTCAAACCTAACTCTCTCTCTCTCTTTGATATTATATTGTGTAATACAGTGTTGTATTGTCAATCTTCACTCTCATATACAGTTAGAACAAATCTTGAAAATATGAAATATAATAAAAATGTCAAAATAAAAAATCAAGATAAAATGTGCAAAAGTAAAATGTTACATACCTTCATTTGATATACCCTTTTCAAGACAAGTTAATTTTGCGAGCAACTTATGACAGAGCTGTCGTACATAAATTGTGAGATGAGCTATCGAGGCGCCGGAACCTACGCAAAGTAAACTTGTGTGCACGTGCAGAAAATAATTGTAAATAAAACGAGAGATGCAGCAATCGCACGTTCTATGATACGTGTAAGGTTATATACATTTATATTGTATACAAAATAAATGTCATGCTTGTGTATACTATAAATGTATGTAAGGCTATGAGACATCCATGTAAAGGAATGTGAACTTAGCTGTAAAAGAAATATTTGCAAAACGAAATTAAGAATAAAATTAAATATAATGAAATTAATATTAAGAATTATTCTGTCAATTGTTAATATAATTCCATATGTTATATAATTTCCATCTTAGGAAAGAGAAATCAAAACTTTATCTTCTTAACAAGCCTATTTTAATAAATTTTATCGAAAATATATAAAAATAAAAAATTTGTAAAACAAACTGAATTTTTATTCATTGTATAGTAATCTCTCTTGGCAAAGCAGCTCGATTAGATAATATTTGGAAACAAACATACATGTAAACTATATTTCAGTTAAAAACGATATTTACGCGTAACAAATTAAATATTTTCAATGTATATTTAAAAAATTTAAAATATATATAAGTGTATAAGTATAATATACTCAAATGGTAGATCTTCACGCAATAAAACTCTACTCTATTTATATTTATAATAAATAAAATTGTAGTTCCAAAATAAAAACCTTGAGAGCAAATTATCTGAGATATAAATGCAAAAAGAGAAAAAAAATATCTGAAAAAGCAATAACTATCACATCGAATAAAGTTCCTGTTTTTGCCGAAATGTTATTTTTTAATCATAGCCGTATTTTTCGATTTAATACAAACAGTAGTCAGTTTACGATTACGATTTTGCGTCAATTGATTTTGGAAATTTACTAAATAGACACGTATACATATAAAGCCGGATAGCAGTTATATTCGCGCGATTATCGCATTAATCGGTTACGACCAGTTATCTCCATACGCTAGAATACTAGATACATCGGCTTAAACACAAATAATATTGTCTAAATTTGATATAAAAGAGAAGATTAGTCGAATTTTAATATAATTTATTATTATGAAATTTATTAACTTATAAGAAAGTATGACTTGTTAATTGTATGTTAATTATTGGTTATTACCACCATATAGTTGGAATATTCTGTATAATAAATCTTAATGTGTAATTTACTTCTTTATGCAACTAATTTTCTATTGTGATTAATTTCATTGATTTATTCAGCATTTTCCACACCCACACACACACACACACACACACATTTGAGTATCAGCGTAATTGATATTCTATTTTTAATATAACTTTGTTATCTATACGGGTTTATTATAAGTAACTATTTATCGGTATAAAATAGCGAAGTCGACATACTAATTGTAAGTGTTGAACGATATGTTATATGTACTATAAATCCAATAAGAAATATCAATATGCGATCAATTACGCGAAAAAAGTTGAAATCGATTCTTGATTCTCAAATGACATGTTTAATCTCCAATGTGTGGTTGTATAAAAATTATTTATTTTAAAAAATTATCTTTTAATATTTTCTTAATTAAGAATTTTCAATTTTATTTCGAGTTTTCATTAATAAATAGAAAGAAAGACTACATACCTATATTAGTATATAAATTCATGCAAATTATATATAAAAACTAAGATCCAAGCTAGACTGTTATAGGCTTCGTATTTGTATTAGTTATGTTCTTACATTGACGATCTTTAGATTTGAATAATATTATCTTTCCTCTAAATTATATAAATAAATTATCTTTATTATAATATAAATAAATAATTTATTTCAATATCTGAAAATATAGCAAATTTATTGCTGCATATAATACGTGAAGATAAATTAATATGATTTTTTTATAAAATAATTTAAATAGAACAATTCTAGTGAGCGCTGTTAGCTGTATTGTAAGTATTCTAGAAAATTTATTCGCGTTCAAGAATTTAACTATGAAACTGCACGTGGAATATTATTTTTCAGCTTGTTTCAAGATATCATGTGTTTCCATTGCTATAGTAAAAATTTTACAAACAATGCCATTAACAAGTCAGTCCTAATACACTCGTGTCAGAAATTTTATTATATTGTATTACTAGCATTATGTGAGAATTAAATAAGTGTTGATATAATGAAAAGGTCTCATTTAAAATAAAATAAAATAATATAAGAATAATTTAAATATTTGCGCAAATAAAAAAATATTTAATATTGAAAATACAGTTTTCAGTATTTCTACATTTCTTTATACATTTATATTTCCATATCTTATAATTTATTTCATAAACATTCCAAGTTAATAAATATATCGTTTGTACTTTCATTCACAGAATGAAGTGCTCTTGAATATATTTTTTTCTTATGTTTAACATTCAAAAGACACATGTTATTAGCTTAAGTTTCTAAAATTTTATAAAATTAATTCTTTTAGATTAAGGAATATGAGAATTATTTTGGACTGAGAGCAAACGTATAAGATGGATTTAAAATCGAAAAAGAAAAAAAAGCCATTTGAGTTTCAAAGTTTCTCATAGAAAAAGACGTAGAGAAAACATGTGAGAAAATTACCCAAGTTAGCAGAATTCACGTAGTAGTTTTCAAGTACTGCTACCTAGAATATGATCTAACATTTTTATTTCTATAAAACTAGCCAGAAATTTTATATGAATTTGTTTTCGTTAGTATTATGATATAAAAACAAATACATGTGGTTGTAATCTCAAAATTATATATATATTTAAAGAACATAAGTAGCCTTTATTCATTATGAATAATATACAGGACAAATTTAAACATAAAAAATAAATACGAGACCTCAAACAATTACATGACAGCTCTGCAAATTGCTCATTCCAATCACTATTGCAAATTGAAACAATTTCCGACAATAGTCAACCACGTGAATGCGACATTACGGAAGCGTGAGAAGGCAATTGACAACTGTTACCGCTAAACAACATGAATTTCGCGAGTGCAACAAGACTTCTACTAATTCATTGCGACCAACGAATTCGAGCTTGAAATTAAATCTAAAACAGCGTGAATAAGAGAGCCGATTTATCGTAATAAATCTCATAAGGACATTGTAGCGCTTGTACATCCTGCCGCGTTTCACCCTTTTTTCTCGACAATACGGAAATTAATGGAAGTGAACCGAGAAACGAAGCGAATGCAGCAAAGTCGACGGTAGGTACCCACATCCCGCTTACGTGGTCATGCATGCCTGAAGCGGTCGGCCACATCTTTGCGATAATGCGGCGAACACTTTAAACCGGGTGCCATGCCGCGGCACGTATCAACGCTCTCCATCGTCACCATTTTCCCAGCGCCATTCGTTTTCGGAATGAAAAACGCCGCGGTGTCGTGGCTCGCCATCGTCATCGTCGAGTTCGAGTAAGCGCGACGATGAATCTCAGCCGCTGTGCCGGTTTTCACGGGTAAACCGCAAAGTGCTCGCGCATTATAAATTTGCATAAATTAAATTCTCCTTTGAATCGAGACTCGCTTAGGAAAGTGAAGAAGAGAGAGCCACTCTCTCTTCCCGCTTTTCATCGTGTCAACCGTGTCGTCGCTTCATCTCGAGACTCGCTTTTCGTCGCGACATCCCTGCTGTCGCGTCGTTTTTCCCTAACTGCTTCTCGTCCTTTCATCCACAGAGCCTTCACAACCCATTTCTCGCTCTCTGTTCTTATTCTTTTCTCTTCCCATCCTTGGAACAACATGGCTGCGCTTGCGTACCGTAGTATCTATTGCCATCGTTTCTCTCCTCTGGTAGCCGCGTCTTATTTTTCTCCTTTGGGATCGGAACCATTGTTCTCCGTACGATGTACCGCGATCGCGGTGTATTCCTGGTAGAATTGAAATTGCCGTCACTCGCTGGCCGTCAAGTCGAGCCGACCACAATTCCCTGATTAACTCTACAGGAGGGGTCAGATCCACCGCATCAAATTGTTAAGAAAAAAAAAAAAAGAAAAATTATTTGAAGTCTATGATGGGAGCAGATCTGTCGAGCATCAAAAGTTTTCTCTTCTAAACAGTCGACATCGATTCTCTCACGGAAAACTGCCGAAAACTTTTTAAGCAATTAAGCTTCAATTAATATAAACAATGTTAACATTACACAAATAATGTTAAGTGGAAAAGCCACATATACGTCAAATTAACATGTATGTATATACCTATATTTGTATGAAGTAACACATGTAATACACATTTGATATATGCACATAGCACTTCGAAACTAATTTATTTGACAAGCGCCATAAAATGATCTGCGGTGTACCTCAACCACTCCCTCCAATTAATTAATATTTTACAAAATGAATTAAACCTCTTGATAGCTATAATTAACGATAATATGAGAGAAATGTTACCGTCATATATACGCAGGCTGTATGCATGTCAACAAATATGACTTTCGATCCAGTCCACTTTTTTTTCGTCACGCTTCGCGAGATTGCTCTCATCAAGATTTAGTGTTTCAATCTTGAATATACGACACATTGCGCTTCTACCGATTTTCGTTGACTCTCAAATCAAGGAATCTCATATACCTTTATTGCTCCAGATGGTATTTCTGTCCTTAACTGTCGTACGGTAATTTATTCGTAACCTTATATTCCGATATTTTGCAAATACGTATGTAGAGGTATATTGAAAACTTAATTTATAGAGTGTAAGTATGTTATATAATATAAAAACGTATCAATATAAACAAGGCATACACGTGGAAGATATCAAAAAGTATCTTTCCTGCTATAATTGTCATAATATCCAATATTTTCCAACAATTACTGACGAAAAATATTTTTTCCCTCATTCCTCTCTCTCTCTCTCTCTCATATGTTTTTTTCTCTCATATCTCTAAATTTATTCTTTTATTGTACCACAGCACCGGATAATATACATTTTTAATTCTCATAAAAGCCTTCCTCATAAAAAAGATTACTAAAAGAAAGAAAGACATTTTATGTGTGACGATATACATATATTAAATTCACTATTTATATTTTTATTCGTTTATTTATAGAAATAAATTTTTACATAATTTTGAAAAAATTTAACGATTAACTCATACCTTATTTGCATAAAAGACCACAGAATGATTAGTGTACAGAGATAACTGTATTGAATTAACAATGTAACTGTATTGAATTAAGCAAATGCGCAAGCAGCAGAATATATTTGAATAAAATATAAAATCTGTAGTTACTGAGCAAGTCCTATTAGCTATAAATTTAACAGCAACGTTGCCTTGCACAATCGGATCAACAAATTAGCTAACAGGAAATATTTTTATTAAGATTAATTACTACTTGTATAATAATAAACCGGAAAATAAAAATGAGAATACGGAAACTCCGCATAATTTAGAGATCTGAATACGCGACACTTGAAGCATAATTAGAAATAATTTTTAAGAGAATATTTTTCTTTCATGTTTATTTTAATTTAGTATAATTTGTGCAAATTTAGAAAAATAAAACTTTGAAATATAAATTTTTTAATAACATTTTCACGTAAAATGTTTTGAAAGATAATTTAAAAAATTCGTGATATCACTACAGTGATACTACTACGATGATCCAGTTAAATCCGATTTTGCGAATCGCATAAATTTTTTTATCATATGTACTAACGCAATATGTACGTACGATAAAATCATTATGAAATTATTATAGCAATGTATTTAAAAATATATATGTATTAAAAATGATTTTCTGAAGTGTGTGTATGTGTAATTCTCAATTACTGCAAAGAATAGGATATAAAATTCATTGCTCAATGTTGATATTGAAGATTATGATTGTCGCTTTCAGTGATAAACAAATAAATATTTAAACAGGCATGCGACATTATGTGATGACAAGCGATATTGCAGCACCGCCCGTCGCCAAACATACGACTCGACGAGATTTGGGTATTATTCGAAACGTACCTTGTCGCGCGTTTACTCAGTGCCAAGCAATACCAAAGTTACAGCTTCTCTATTTCAAGCGATATGACACTTCTCGTAAAGATAAAATGGCGAACCATATATTTCTATGCCATTTCATATTCTCACCTCCATCGTTACTTAGATATTTCGCCACCTTATAACGTCTTGCCGTATTAGAAAAAGGAAAGTATAATAAAAAAAGAATAGGGAAAAAGACGTACTCGAAAGGGACATCCTAACACGGAAACGGAGAGAGTAATCGAAATTCAGGTCATGTATATTATACGTGGTATATTGTTCGGTGCGTTCTATCTATCAGTAGTCTATTTTCTCTTTCGTCAAACCGTTCTTTTTGTTACCGTAGCGACTACAATATCAAAAACTTTTCATCTTTTTCTGACAGTGCCATTGATTATTCCTCAACGCGTAGATTCGTTTTCTCTCCCTTTTTTTTTTTTTACAAAGCACGTAATTTTCTCGATACAATCGTACACCGAAACTTTTTTCTTCTCGCCGACATTCGTAAGTACCTTCTCGAGCAATGCGAATATTCTTGATCTTAATTACGTGTGTCCATGTTTTTACGTCATTTCATTTTTTTTATATTCGCAGAGAACATTGAAATTTTTTTATAACTACGGCTTTTATCACTATGGCTTTGTTTATAAGTCAGTGAAAAGCAGTAAAAAGCATTTCTAGTATAGAGCATCAATCGATTTATTGCTAAATATTACTTGATTAAAAAATAATATCAAGAAAGTGTGTATCAATATTTTATTTTAATTCAATTCGTTTATTTTGTGTAGAAAAAAATCTTGATGACAATATTTCAACTTTATAAGAAATAATAGATTATTAAATAATAAACAAAGAAGACTTGGTAATTCAACATAAAATTAAAGATCACACATTAGACGTTTATATTTACATTCATAAAGCGAAATATGTGAAATATCAAATTCAACGTCATATATCACAGTAGACCGCAATGTCCGCATCGCGGCATGCAACGTACACTGTATTGCTATTACATTTCTGTTATCATCGTCCGTGTGCCATGAACTGAAATTAATTTCTTCATTTACATCTTCATTCGACCCTGCTAACGTTAGCGTTGACGTACCGAGCAGGCGTCCTGGCGTCTTAATGGCCGCTTGACAAAGGAAGTAACAATCGAAGCGTCAAAGTAGTGAACTTGTAAGCGTAAAAAAGAAACACTGTCCTGATGAATCCTTAATCTTTAAAATAAACTGTTAACCAATATTGAAAGTAAAATTCTAAAACTAAAAATTACATTACATTTGCACAGCACATTGTCTTTTCATTACTAATGCAAGTCTACACAATACCAAAAAAATTATATTTTGAAAACATTTATTTCTCTAAGTCATCGTTAAATTTTATATTTAAATAGTTTTAATTATAATGATAAGTTGAATATTTTTTAATTATATTTTTTTATATTTTGTGGAAATAAAAATGTATAATACTAAGAATAAACTCAAGCTTCCTGATCCTCGAGAGTAGTTGATTATTTCGTTAAATAAGTTCATTAATTAAACGCCAATAATAAATGTCTCTTGTCAGCAATATCAAAGAGAAAGAGAAAAAAGAAGAATCTTTCATAATCGATGTTAAACATTCATGGATAGAAGAACAAAAGGTATAAACTTCACATTAACTTGTACGGATGACAGATTTACGTTAACGATCCCACGTTAATAGACTTTCCAAAAACGTAATCTTCCAGTTACACATATATTCGCTCGTTCAATATACCAGCTGACGAAGATTTATGAGCTGAAAGCATAATGCACAATCCTTCTCGTTCCCTCCCTTTCAACATGACGCTAGCTTAAAAAAGCAATTACGAGAAACGGAGAGGAATAGTATGTGCTACACACGGATGCGTATGCCGAGAACGAAATTAAAAGGAATGTTGATGAAAGAAAGTGAATAGGAGACTGAGTGAATAAGAAAAAGTAAAGTAAGAAAATCGAAATGGATAAAAAGAGGAAATTGGACCAAAAAATGAAATCATTTGAAAGAACGAGCAAGAATATTCTTCGTTTACCGTTTGTGTTTCGCAAACGGTAGCTATTATACACACTTATTGTCAGCATAACGCGCGGCATAAGGATATAATTTAATATTTTTTTCACTAATACATATATGTCGTGCATACCAGATTCTATGAGACGTACCTATATGAACGTGCTTAGACTTCAGTGAATAGCATGCCTTTGTAATATAGTCTACCGTAGGATAAACTACCATAGTATAAATGTAACCGGCATAGTGTATGTACAAACACAATTTCTCTCTTTCCTACTTCAAGTCACATTAATCGCTTTGCATATCAGCTTGCCCTTGACACTGTAGCCAACCAGTGCAAACGAGAAGCTTCCAGTACACCACTTGCCCCAATTTTCCATCCAATCCTAATTATACAACGTCCGGCAAGCATAAAGGAAGTAGGACGAATGGGCGTTTGCAACTCCGCTTCAAAATTGCACGCCTTTAACCTTTAACATTCCAAAACGTTCGATATCCATATATGTATATGGAGCGCCGATAAGCCAATTCTTTTTGGCCGCTCGATGTGTCATCGAGCGCAAATGGGCATCTGTTTATTTTTAAGATAAATAAAGAGAGCAATATATACATGTATATATCTTTTGTCTAACAATGTTACAATATATCCTATTGCTTACTTGGCAGAATTTTTTTAAATAGATGACTGATTTTATCTCTAACGCATTATTTATCTATAGGTATCTGAAAAACGTTTTCTCTTTAATAATACAATATCTTGAAGTCAGTGATCGATATTTACTTATTATTTTACTCATGCTGGAGCTACAAGTTCCAAAGCTTTTATTTAAAAAATCGAAGAGCGCTTAATATATCGGAACAATTCTCCAATCCTTCCACTTTCCCATTCAGAAGTAAAATACTTGTCCGTCTTTAATGTTCTCATTTTTTCTTGTCGGCTTTTCACACCGGTTATTTCTAACCTCATTTGTCCTATCATTCTCTTTCTACCACAAGAACGCACAAAACTAAAGACAATCAATTTATCACAGGCACACGCGCCGCGCCGCGCCATGTATATTTGCGCGCAAGTTATGTGTTTTCGGCATATATTGTACCTGACATACGGGTAAAGACGTCAGATAAGAATAGCAAAGATTACGTATTATAAATTGAATGGTAAACGTGCCGAATCATTTTTCATCTTCTCTCCCCCTCTCTTGCTTTTTTTTCTTTAAGATCCCTTTTCAACGTAACGTAGTTTGGATTATTTAGATATACGAAATTTTAAATTCGACATGTTTGATAAAGTTTCCTCCAAAGTAATATTTTATCTTACCATAATGGTATAGATTATAGATAGCACACGAATTCATACTTTCAATCTTATTGTTAGACTGATACGTGCAAACACCCTAAACACGTCCTTGACTGTTCACCTACACTCGTAATGGATATGTTTATCTAAAGCAATCGGCAATCCTCCTTATATCTTTGACATTCGACATGATTCCATGATCCAATTACAGTATCGGCACTATTTTTGTTTTTCCATCAACGAAACAATGTGACAGGTATCTCTTTTAGGAACGTTTCACAGATTTCTGATGGTTTTTCCGACGAATTCCGCTTTCAGTCTACATTGTCTGGTTACATACGATTCGCTTCCACTCACGCCATCTTTACTATTCATATTTTTCATGAATTTTCATTTGTGGAATTGTTTGTTATTTCGTGTGTATTCATAAGTTTGTATTAATGGCTCGTTATGCGACAAGATTATTGGTTTGGAATTCTTGCTGAACCACAAATCACAGTAAATCTTTTTTTTTACTCTGATAGATCATCAAAATGTAAATGTGCAAATCTCGCGAACGACGGAAAGCGTGAATAATTTTTATTCGACGAAAATGACATCGGATTACCTGCCTCGATGACTCTCCAGCTTGCTCTTCAATTCCATACCCAAATGGAGAGAATTCTTTTAAAGTGGAGAAATAATTCGCCTAGACTTTAAATTACCTCTATTACTAAGAAAACTACAATGAATATTCTTTCTTTAAACACTTTTGTTTTAATAAAATTCTATTTCATAAGATATAATTTTTTGGAAAATATAATTAATAACTTTTTTTCACAACACAGAAAAAAAGAAGAAATTTTTTTAAGAGTTTTTAAAATTAATGATTGAGATTTAAGATAATTATCTTGTTAACAATTTAACTGTCTATGTCAGCTGAAACTTTTACGAATGAAGAATTTTTTCTGAAAATAAATACTTTTTTCTTCACGGAGTACTGTGACGATTAAAATTATTTTGCAAACTTCTACTAGTCTTCTCAACATGAGAAGACAAAGGTAAATTTATATTTTCACGATGGCGTTGTACCGACAAATAAGCTGCTTGACACTATACATTGACTTTCGCGCTTTTATAAATCCTGAGCTGAAGAAATTGCTCATTATCTCGCGCATTTGCGTCCATGGTCCTGTACCTTTGAAAATTTTTTTCTTGTCGTGATGAGAGAGCATTTTGTTGCCAAGATGCGTACAGAAGATGCAAGAAAGAGAGGAAATGATAAAAAGCAGTGAAACAAAAACGCGCAGAGAGTTTAAGTGTTTTCTAAGAATTTAAATTCACGCCACAATCGTTTAATTTCCGCTTTCCACGAGTGATTCTAACAATAAGAAATTAATACGAATCTATCAAGTATTAAATAAGGTCTTTTATTTTTAAATCTATTTAATTTGATACTTCAATGTTGATTATCTAATGCACTTTGCACGTATCTATACAAAATACAATTGTTATGATATAAAGTTGATAAACGAGTAATTTACTGTAGCAATACAAATGCTTCAATTAAATCCTGGAAAAATGTGCATGATGACAATGTCAACATTCACGTTATTTATATCAATATTCTGCGGCATGTATTTCGGAACAAGATAAAAAGGATATGAAAACGAATATTACGTATAAATAAATTCTTAAATTAAAATTACCTAATTAACCTAGTTACGAGCTAAAATTTCTGAATCTGTTTCTCTCCTAATGGAAGTCTGTCCTTTCGGAGCCCATTGTACAGCACAATTCAGGGATGAATTGTAAGTGAATATTCTGCTAAAAGCATAGACAAAACTAAAAGCTTTGGTAAAAAGTATGCACGAAATAGCTCTCATTCAAAGATATTATACTTCTTAATTTTCTCTATATTTTCTCCAGAAATGACACAATATATACGTTTATAGAAAAATTTACAAGTTTCTATATCTCAATTTAATATTAATTTTTAAAAATAATTTATAAATATGCTAATATACTTGTAAAAATATTATAATCTAGGTATATACTTTGTACACATGTCAAGTTTTTTTCTTTATATGTATACAATACATATAATATAATTGTACTGCGCATTTAATATAAATCATTCGCTTAATCGCACGTTCGTAATCCGATGTGACGAGATATTACGGCAAGTAGCGCGCTACCAAGTTTACTTCTCAGATACTAAGGCTATACTGCACTTACTAACAGTAATCATATTAGTGCATGTAAAGTTAAAGGCATGCTAGGAAACGCGTTCGCACGCGAGTTATGTGGCGACATAAATTTGAATATAGTTTAAGCCTGCGTTATACGCGCGACCGCACGTTGCATCGCGAATTGAGAGACAGAGACAGAGGGAGAGAGAGAGAGAGAGAGAGAAGAGTAAAATTAAATTCTAGCACTCATATTCACGTCCCATGAAAGTGCGCGGGACTCTTAAAGCGAGATTGTAACGCAGTCCGTTGCACCTATACAGGACATACCGACGCGCGTCGCGACGACGGTGTAAACCTAGTTAAGCACATTCTGAACGCCACTATAAAAGTGTTGTGCATCCTCGACATCGAAATCAGATCTTCTCAGAAATAGAGCGCCAAAGTTAGAGTGCTTTCCAAAACCGGGGATTTATTTCGAAGAACTATTGTACCCACTTACAGATATCGAACATGTCGTGCGAATGACAACAGAAAATCAATTGACCCATATAACCAGCAAATTCGTTAAATATTGGCCGATATATATATATATATATTTACATATATAAAGTGACAATGAAGTATAATACATCTGTTAATCTCGAAATATACCTACATATTTACTCAATAACAAGAAAATGTAAAAGTGGACATAGAGTTAACATATTCGCGCACAGCTATTAAAACGCGCGTTTTCTTTTGTCTGTAATAAATGTTACATGTGTATTAAAGAGTGCTGAACCAGAAAAGTTAGAAATTAATATAAATATTAAAATTAAAGTTGATACTAAAATTAATTTCAAATTACCATGAATTCCTGTGATAGGAGGCGAATGAGACTGCAGCATTGTTGTTGATACGCAATTAATAATAAGTGGATTTATTTAAATCCTTTATAAATACAAACGTTTCGACTCTTTTTAGAGTCATCCTCAGCTAATGCAGCTTATTCTCCTTTGCGATTTTTATAATGAGTCACATCACAGATTTAATGTTGAGATATCTTACAAAATACAAAGAAGATGTCTTAAAGTAACTATCTTATAAAATAACTATCTTAGACATCTTGTTATTTCAATAATAGAAGATTAAATTATATCTTGTAATGTGATCGATTCAGTCGACTTTTTTAAGACATCTTCTTTGTATTTTGTAAGATATTTCAACATTAAATCTGTGACTTTTATTACATCTGTATTTATTAAATCTGTATTTATGTGGAACAAAGGATTTAAATAAATCCACTTATTATTGATTGCGCATCAACAACAACGCTGCACTCTCATTCGTCCCGTATTACAGGAATTTATGGTTTTTTTTAATCAAGAGAGTCCGTAAAGAGATTACATCTGAAATTGTTTTAATTTCAAATTGTTACAAAATGTATATAAAAGTATATATTGAAATGAAAAATATGCTTTTCTCTTTGTTTCAGCTATCGGAGGACATCGGGTATGTCCTTTACTCTGCTCTAGGAAGCTTTTACATCCCATCTTGCATCATGGTCTTTGTGTACATACGTATATACTTCGCTGCCAAGGCTCGCGCGCGTCGCGGCATCCGGAAGCAGCCCCGTCCACGTGTAGTACCGCCGGAATCGCCTGATATCAGGCAGACCAGTTTCACTCAGAGCACGCCGGCAACCGACACTAAGAAGCCTCCGGGATCAGTTATGGAAAACGTTGCCACCATCGAGAACCAGCCGGTCCAGATACCGATTGTCACATGTGACTTCGCTAGTGACGTCAGCACGTCGGAAGCTGATCCTGGCGGAGGCACTAGTATACCAATGGAAGAGAAAGACACGCTGAAGGTAGAATTTCTAACCATTTCAACAATATTTCTACAATCGAAATAAAATTTAAAATTTTCAATAAAAGTATATCAAGAAATATACACATCAATTATTAATTCATAGTATTATAGATAGGTACATTAGTTTCAGAAAAAAATTTTATAGAAATATTATAAAAATACTGTAATATTTACGATGGAAATCATATTATATAATACATACTTCTTTTATACAATACATATTTTGTGCGATATTTAATTTCGTTCCTCAAATTCAAGAAATTTTTTCATACAAAATGCCTTTACGGTGAATGCTTCTAATTTAATCTCCAATAAAATAATTAACTCTAGACTTCTAGAGTATATAATTCTTTCTCAATATATTATAATTCTGAGTTACGATTGACAATTTTAATTTGTAGCAATCTCAAATTTAACATCTATTAAACTATGTTATTCGTAATACGTAATCACGTAATTAATTAAAGCGCAAAGTTTGATAAATATATATTAAAATTATATCAAGGAAATATTCGAATTTAGAGAGTGCCTTTCTTATCACACATTCTTCTATCATTATTCTTTTTTTTGTACGGACATACCAACATTATTCACCCCCATGACTCTTATCATATTTCGTCAATATCTCGTATATGAACCGTAAAAATAGAACCAGAGTAAATCTTCGGAATCAGATATCTCGTGTTGGAATACAGTTCGTGGAGCTGAATTGGACAAAGATTCCAGCGCAAAAGGGGGTATATCATAATACGGCAGCAGTATCACTATCGCGGATCAGGATATGCGATCAATCGATCTAAATACGAATGTCTCTTGCCATATCCCATCAGATTATATAGTCTTTTATCGTTTTTCGCGTAAACTACATATATATACTTCGATATCTTGATAAATTGGAGCTCACATATCGAGAATATTCTACCGATGACAATCGTATTGCTTTACGTTAAACATTATAAAATTAATATATGACACGCACGCGCATTCTCTCTCTCTCTCTCTCTCTCTCTCTCTCTCTCGCTCTCTCTCTCTCTCTGACAACATGGAGATATTCTCTATCGAGATACGATACGTCAATCAATATTCAGATATGTAGGTACATACATATACGCGCTTATACGATGATGGGTTAAGTTAGGTTTATAAATTACGCATCAAAGTTACTAACTTTATCGACATTCTATTGAATAATATTTATATAGGATAACTCACATTACGGCAAATGGATATGCACTGTTTCCAGTGAGAGACATATTGAAGCTTTTCGCCATATCTGTTTTGTTCCATTCTATAGTACAGCTTTTAAACTGCGTGAAGTATTTCCTTATGTCAATACATTTGCGGAGAATAAATCGCTTTTTGTGTTAAGCATTAAATCTCGTTGCGAAAGAAGATTGGACTCCATTCGTTTGTCAAGATTATGCAGCGGTGCATACTGAGGAAAATTCGTATGCCTGAGCGAAGTCGCGTTTGTAATTACGTACGAAAATACAGTTTTATACCGAGGCAGGGAGATAATTGCACGGGGATGAGTTTCCCATTCCGACTGTCGCGCAATTACACGAATTCTCATTCAAACTTGAGCGCAAGAACACGCCCGCCTTTGTTACCTCGGGCTTCGTATATAACAGCTGCATGTCAAAGAGTCTCGTGATAATCTTGCCCATTCGTATGAAAATCATACGTCGCATGCACATACATAAGAATAGACGCACGTAACGTGCAATTTTATCAGATTTCTGAGATTTAAAGAAATTTACATGTATAACTGACTAACTCTCTCTAACAAAAAGAAAAAATAAATCATTTGCTCTTGATTTCACAATTTAAAATATTACAACACCTATAGAATATTACAATATTCTATTACGTTTATCGTTTTTTAGTAAATTTCTATAACATTATTTAAATTAACTTTTATATTTTATAAAAACTCAAAATATGATTGTTGAAAATTTTTTCGCGATTTTCAACATGTAAATTTCTTTGAATTGATTTTCAACATGTTTCACACAAATTTACTGCATATTCAAAATCTTATCTGAAAACTAACAGTTTATAATGTTGCGTATCTAAAAAGTTGCAAAGAACCTGTTCTAGCAAAGTAATATGCCCACGCAGCGCTGACAGTGCTGATATGGCGACTGTTATATCGCATGTATGCACGTGCATAAAATGTGCAGCGATTACTTCATGATTGCCTACTTTAAGTTTAATTTTATATAAATTTTAACACTAAAAATTGAACTCAAACTGGAGATATATTTTCCATTTAACTTTCTCAAATAAAGAACTTATTTACCGCAGTAATTAAAAATATCAGATTAGTGGCGGATTTGCATATTTTTCTATCCTAGGCTCTATACTTCTTGGCGCCCCTTTCAGACGAATGAACAATAAAAAGTTCGACGAGTTGGCTATACCGTCGAAAGATATCACTTTTTCACCAAAGCACTACTTTAAGATGCCACATTGACGAAAATGCACCACAACTGGCAATCCTGCACAAATACAAAATTAACTTTAATTTTGTTTCCTAGAAGGATGGCGCCTTTATTACGTCCGGGCCGGGCCTCGTGGGTCTCTATTTAAATCCGTTACTGCATCAGATTTATATTTAATAACTATACTTATACATATATAGAAAGGAAAGAAATTTAAGAAATAATGATTATAAAATGGAATGAAAAAGGATGTCTATAATGTACTTACGGTCACACATTTTGTCGCAGGTGAGTATACCGGTACCGGCGCAGAAGAGCAGTCTGAAAGCGACCCTGTCAGTGAACGGGGACGGACAGACCGGAGGTCAGAATATACCGACGGCAGCGGCTGCGACGGCAGCGGCGCGATGCCGGGCGCCCAGCGTTGGCATCGACGTTGACATGGTGTCCGAGTTTGATCCCTCGTCATCGGATAGTGGCGTGGTGTCGAGATGCGCGGTGGTAAAACCGCTCAAGTTGCGACTGTGCCAGCCGATCTTCGGCCGCAAGCACGTAGGTAAGTCGAAGAGGGAGCACGCTGATGTCGGGCGTCACGCGGGCAAGGACGAGTCCGACGGCAAGATGAAACAGCGCGATCCGGAGAGAGAGAAGAGGAGGCTGGCAAGAAAGAAAGAAAAGCGCGCCACGATGATACTGGGTTTCATAATGGGCAGCTTTATCGCTTGTTGGCTGCCCTTCTTTGTTCTTTACATCGTCAAACCACTCTTTCCTGATTTCGAAATACCCTCGCAGGCCTTTGTAATCGCTTTCTGGCTCGGCTACACCAATTCAGCGTTGAATCCCTTCATTTACACAGTCTTCAATAAGGACTTCCGCCGTGCTTTTCGCCGAATATTGTTTAAGTGAGCAACACAATACAGCGTCGTCCAAGAGGGACGCTAACGATAATTATATTTTCCGTCCTCGGGTATGAGAATATATACCGATAGTACTCCGAGGATGTTCTCTCGATCGCATCGCCCAACATCCGATCTCTTTCCTCGAGTTATCCTCGAGAGAAACTTTAATCATAAGGAGAGGAAGGTGAAATTTTACAATGCCGCGGAAACATTTGCGAAAGATAGAATCGGAAATGCGAGGAGTTTACGACAAGATGAGAAGTTTGCGTTTCAGATCGAAAAAAGTTTTCCAGCTGATTTTTTCGGAATACAAAGCGAGCACTGGAAACTGCAGAATCGCACGTGTGAAGAATAAGAAACGAGAAGCAGAGATAGCGCGCGTCTCTGAATTCGTATATATTCCTTCAGAATTGTTATCTTCCAAAAAATTGACCTTTTTGCGACCGTCAAATCAATATACAACTTTACCTCTTTACAAAAACACGAGATACATCGTATTGTAAGTCATTTTGGATACGCGAGATCCATAACTGATTAAAGATGAACTTTTTAAAAAATGTTAAAACTCTAGAAAATTTTTCTTTCTACGTTATTAAATGGTAGAACTAGAGTATGAAAAATCTCACTGAGATATAGTACTTTGAACATTTCAATCACTAGGAAAATCTATTAAACAAGTCTCCCTTAACGAGCAGAATCTCGAATTCTATTACTTTTACACACAACTCATACCAACTTACACGGACCTTGTACATGCTGCATGTGACAGATCAACGAAAAATCTACTGTTCGCTTGGCTGGCCAAGGGAATATAATCCTCTACGCGCACAGATTACTACTCTCGAACTTATGACTTACCTTACAAAGCGAATCGTTTCGAAGACCAAGAGGCAGAATATCGCTTCTTTCTCCACTCCTGCGCATTTTTTTTTTTTACTGATCGTTCTTTCACAAAAGAATACGAGGATAGCAGGCGAAACCCGCAAGCAGGAGAAACATGCTGACTGTGGATGAAGCAAGTATTATTTCCGTGCCTAATCTCTTGTCACGTTTACAAAAGGCATGACAATCCAAATTTGCATATATATGCAACGCAGCATGCACACACGTTTGTGTAGATATATATTCAGTTTCATCATGGAAAAATAATTGGACGAGTTGCAAATTTCATAGTACGCTATCTGAGAACAACATCGCTACGAATATAAAGGACGCACAATCGCACAGAATGTAAATCGAAGTGTTCAATTGTGTGCACATTTATACGTGTCGCATGCATGATTGCGATGGGAGGTACGCGATCGAAGGAGGAAGGAAAACTCTACGAACACCGTGACTTATCGGTTACGTCAACACCAACCAACGTTGAAGATCATCGGCAGATCTACTGACAAATAAATAAAAACGCGAGACATTATATAATATATGTTTCCTACTAATTAGATTTTTGCGCGTCGTGGGCTCGAGACAACCCTTTTAAACGTCCGACGTTCCAATCGTGAATCTTCGATGTTACTTTTACAAAGGATTACACATGTATAGAATTGAATAATTCTGTCACGTACGTGCAGGGTATATGGATACGTGCTGGTGCATGTGCGTATGTATGTAGTATTCATGTAGTTTCTTTCGTATGAAAGCAAATATAAGAAACACAAAAGTTCTATTTTAACAGGTTTCTCTATCATATAGCCTAACTATACAGCAATAATCAATCTTTCGTTTGTTGAAAACGATTAAACGAGATATCGCGAAAGAGTAAATTGGCACAAAAACGATTAATCGCAGATTGTGTTCTCCATTGATCGTACGTATATATATGTGAGATGTGTACGTATATGTGATACATGCGAACGGCAGCGTACGCACGCTATCTAAACGCGATAAATAATCACTTTACGTCGCAGGGTCCAAAATTAAACGCAAATCTAGATAAAAATAAAAAATCACATATATATATATATATATATACTGGTATTTCATTATTCAAATTTATTCCTCTTCAACAACAAAGATGCTTGATCAGCGCTTAATCATACTTCGATTATGTTTGGTCACCACACGGCGGATGTATTCTATACCTGGCTGTGTAACAATGACGGTAAAGTGGCACAATGAACGATAGAATGATCAAACACGACCGATTAATTCTCGAAAGGTACAGAATAGATCAGCCAATTAATGAGACCGTACCTAAGACAGAATATTATTTCCGTAAAACTAAGACGTATCTGCCAGCAAGCAGATGCTCTTACGTCAGTACGAATGAGATTCTCGCGAAATCATCATATGCGAAAAGGAAATGTGTGAGAGAGAGAGAGGAGAGGGGGGGGGGAGAGAACGATGTCTCCGTACACCTGTGCTCGCTGCGAAAACACAACCGGGTAACAATATTCCTCATTTCCATCAAATCGAAATCTTTGCAATGCGTTCTCCAGCGACTCTTCAAAAGAGATCACGATGCGAGACTTCAAGATTTTCTTCTTCCGAAATTTCCAAAGAGACGGTGTTACCCCATTCTTCTTCGCTGATCTCGTATGTTCGATTTGGCGAGCGAATGAGAGAGAGAGAGAGAGAGAGAGAGAGAAACGATAAGCTCCAGCATCATAAATCTTATATGCCCAATATAGCGTATGCATTAGTGGAAATGCACTCGCTCACGCACGTACGTGGCGCGCAATACACCACAACGATAAATCGATAAACACATCTCGCGCGTCTGGTTCTGTAATGTTTAAGAGTATGTATGCTATATATATATATATATATATATATATATATATATATATACCTGTTTGTCTATGAGCGTATGTGCGTACATACATTCTCGCGTCTCGCTCTCCCCATCACTTGCTTTCTCTTACTTCCTATCTAACTTTCTAAGATTCCCTCAGGATTTCTCTCAACTGTCTCATTAGCATTAACTTTCTCAGTAATGTTGCTCTTAGTGTTCAAGATCTTTAATATTTGTCTATTTTTAACCTTTACACCTTAATTTATTAACTGTAATTGTGTAAATAGTTTATTATACGCTTTCTATTGTATATAATTTAATTGTATAACTTATCTATGTGTATACTACAGATTCCTAGAACTCTAATTTATTCTATTTTACTCTCTTGCTCCTTTATCTTTTTCTTGGATTTTTATTATTCCTTTTTGATATACTTTCTCCTTTTTTCTGAATCCTGATAAGATGGTAATCAAAGTGCTTGATGGAAAAAGAATAATTCGAAGAGATAATAGGTGATCGGATGATTGGATATGAGGACACCAATACGGAATTCGTTGATAAGACTATGGCATTCGTTGAATGAATTATTAGCACAGTCGCGGGATCAATAAGAACGTGCGCTTCGCCTTTCTTTTTACTGAAGAAAAAGAGAGAAATATATTATGAAAGAAGAGAGAGATATGTGTTTCCACACTGTGGTAATCGATTGCACGAATGCCGCGGTCATTGGACCTGCCATGGTTATTTGCGTCGAATCGTTATACGACAAATATGTAGACAAAATCGTGTGAAATCACATATACTCAATGAGAATTTAAACACGATTCCATCACTGATCGACACTTTTTTTTATCAAAGTAAAAATATAATTCTTTCTCGATTCTAATGATAATAATAACTGTTTGCTGAAGAGAAGAAAAAATATACTTATGTTTTTAAATCAACTGATTGGAGCGCGCGTATCCCTAATTTAAATATTATATCATAAAAACAGTTTCTGGTAATCAATCTAATTTACTGTTTATAGCTTTCTTCTCAATGATTTATTTTCTCATTGCTCAAATAAAAACTTTTCAACCTTTATTTTTATCACAAAACTTACACAAAAAGATCTTTTGATTTAATATCACGCATATGCAAGATCAGCTGTTTAATACAGAAA
Source organism: Cyphomyrmex costatus (assembly GCF_001594065.2). Taxonomy (NCBI): domain Eukaryota; kingdom Metazoa; phylum Arthropoda; class Insecta; order Hymenoptera; family Formicidae; genus Cyphomyrmex; species Cyphomyrmex costatus. The sequence goes on along the minus strand of NW_017280375.1, from coordinate 307,669 downwards.
TTAGCACATTTATCTCACGCAAAACATATAAGTATAAAATAACTTCTTTAAACACTACTTCTACTTAACACGTACATATTTCTTTGGTCATTTTATATATGCGTTTAAAAATTATATTATTAACCTTATGTATTATTAATTCTTTTTTCTATCATTATAACTTCACACACACAAAATGATTATTATTTTTTATATTGTATGTTATAATAATATAACTTATGATTTTTTTTTAATAAGCAAAAAATGTTTGAAGATAAAATTTTATGTGATGTGAACATTAGTAACAATTTCAAAGAATAATTGATTGAAAACTAAAAATATTGTACGTAAAATATTTTAGTCTTTGCTTATCCTAGACAGGCAAAGACGATTATTGAAATATGCTATAATTATACGGTTCATTCGTTGATTATATCGAGAGATAGAGAAGGAATAGAGAGAGAGAGAGAGAGAGAGAGAGAGAGAGAGAGAGAGAGAGAGAGAGAGAGAGAGCGAGATACAAGAGTAGACGTACTGATTTGAATGAATTATACGAATAAAATAATATCATAAGTGATTTAAAAAATGTAAGACATTAGCGAATAAAATATAAATGGCCATGCAAAGAAATAGCGCAAATCATTAAGATTGAGATAAGTGTAAGTAACGTAAATAACAACAATTATGACCGTTTACCAATTGTCATCAATTAATACGTGTAACACCAGTCGCTTTAGGCGTGGTGAAGATTTTTTGCAAACAAGTCTTTCGGAAAATCTCTATGTGTGTGTCAGTTATCTACTTTATGTACACGATGTTTCTCTAAGCAGTATAATGTACAGTGACAGTTTTCAAATTAAGCTATCATAATCCGCGTGAGAATCGTAACGATCTTCGTATCTAATTCCTACGATCATTTCAGTTATATCCGTGCAATCTGACTCTAATATGGTGCACAATACGCCACTCGCAAAGCTCTATACAACACAATGCGAATGCACTTGAAACCGACGTACATTGTACACATATGTATATTATATATACATATATATGTGTGTGTGTATATATATATAAATATATATATACACACATATATATAACTCTGTTATTACTATTACTAATATACTAAAACTATTAATTAGATATTACTAATCAAAGTAGGGATTCAACTGATCGATTCTATCTGTTATTTCCAATACGCCGACGGCGGTGGTTCTTGCGTCGCGTGAGATCGTTGTTACATCCATCTCGCTATCGTATAAAAACCTACATAAAAGCAGAAAGATCACTCTAAATTTTTCCCTAGAAGAGGAAAAAAATTAATGCTGGTCCGCGCGCGTTTGTCGACTTCGAACCGTCCGTCCTAGTTGCGTATAACTAGGTGGCGAAACAGAAAAGTTTATTCTTCGTGGAAGAATGGGAAAGGACGGACGATAGGAAAGCGCAGAAACGCGACGGTGCAATCGTTTTCTCCGGGAGCACAAATCTCGAGGCTCATTTGCCCAATCTCCCTCTGCGGATTAAGCATTTCCGCCGAACTAAAACGCGCAACCTAGTGCGCCGTTATAATGCACATTCCGCGATTTATTACAACCGCGATAAAACGGCGTTTTTATCTTACGATCGAGACCGCGCATGTAGAATATTATCGTTGATGCGCGCACACAGTCGCTACGATTTCTCTTTATTTGGCACAGATTTCCAAATTTTCAAGAGAAGCGAACCATATCGACTTTATGAAGGAATTTTTATAGTTATGCGAATCGGGTACACACACACACATGTACGAATGAGAGACGACATTCCGGATTATTCGAGTGTGAAGAAAATTCATTTCGCTGCAGTTGTACATACGACAGTCGATTCACTGCAGAATAATGAGAAACGTCACCCGGAAGAAGAAAGAATGTATTCCAAATTCTTCATTCATGTAGGCCAAGTGTTAAAATTATTTCCTAATTCTTTTAAATTACAACAATTGGTGCTTCAACTAAATTACATAATATCAGTGCATCTTAAATTATTCTTTCAGAAAAATATTATCACATTTATTTGTTAATTTTGTTAACATAAAAAAAAAGAGAAGACTTTATATCACATAACAAGTATTCAACCAATATAGTAGTTAAAACGATAAAAACTATTAAGCACATTTTGTAAACAAAGAAAACTAACTATTTCACAATCAAAGTTATGATTACTTATAAATCACGATTAATATCAGATGGAATCGATGGAAAAGAACAATATATTATTATCCGACAGATTAATTAACTCGAAATAAATGGTCATCGCGTCAGTTTCACATATTGGATTAACATAAATCTTTTATATGCTTGTGCATTACGAATAATTGTAGCTCGTATTTCACCATATCTTTTTAAATGTTGCCCGTGCTCGTTACGAAGAGCTCGTTTGCGTCGACCGAGATTTATGTTCCCGTCATCACCTTGCCAGATTTATGCGCTCGTTGGACGACTCGGATCCGAAACGAGTATTCGCGATTACCATGCGAGTGTATCACGACGAATTCGCGCGCCAGAATCTCCGGCGAACTTTTACTCTATCGATGATATTGGAGCAATGAAATCACTGTGATATCACTAAAACGCTTTCAAAGTGTGCAATGGGGTTGAGAACGATGCTACGTAAAATTGGCATGGACGAGAGAGAGAGAGAGAGAGAGAGAATGTGTGTGTTACAAATCGAGAGAAAATAATAGGAGAGAGAATGTAGAAATTTACGCTATCTCGATTACAGTAACTTATTATATAAAAGCGTATATTATATGTATATAATACAAACACGCATACGTACGAACGATTGACTTATATAGAGATATTATAAAACTTGTATTATTATAATCGGGAGAATCTATATATATAATAAAATATATATTACGAGATTATATATATATATATATATTGACTAAACTCTACATACTATTATTGTCGATATTACATCATTAAAACTATTATTATCATATTACGGTTATTATCATCATTGTTAGTACTCATTATTATCGATGCAAAAGTCCTATTGTCTAATAGCGTTGATTATCTGTTATATAGAGAATGAGAGTATAATGTTACAACAAGGATAAAAACAAGAAATTACGAATATAATTAATAGTGCTATTTATGAGAAACTTTTACTATGTAAATAGAAATTAATGCCGAGCTGCCAGCTATTCTCCATGTTTAATATAAGTAGAGCCGAAAGAAATATGGAGAAGACTGGTTCTAGTCTGTGGACGACTTCTAACATAGGGATAGATATTATAAGTATTGATTTTTCAATTACAAAAACGAATATTGTAACAGTCCATTTAATGGGAGTTGTATAGAGACAATAGCGACCACGCGTTACAAAATTCGATGCTAGGTCGACACAGAAAGCGAATTCTAAGTGTGTAAAACAACTAAAACTTCGAAAGTACGTTTAGCGTTCCTAGCTTTTTTAAATTATCAGACATTCGTGTCAACTACATCGGTCGACGTATTTAAATATTCTTAGGGCATCATTCTTCGTCTAAACCTGAGATCGCATATCGTTTTACTTTCTTTTTAATTTCAATTAATATCAATTTATATACCATACAAATATGTATGTGAATGTAGATTTTAATTTAAAATGTTTCATTTATTAAAAATACCAAATATATGTATATACATATTATATAACATATTACAATTTAAAAGTTTTTAAAAAGGATTATTTCTTTAGATTATATTCATGTATAACTATATACAGAAAAATAATAATAAATAATCGTTCTAACGATATGCTATGTATAGGGTGCAACAAATTTACAGCAACAAAATCGAAATTTTTAAGTGACAGCATTCTACACCGCACATAAAAAGACACGGAATATAGATCTTACAATCTCAGGTCTAATTATGTAGTTTAATTATAAAAAAGTTACATTCTTCTTTTTAAAGATAGATTAAACTACACATAAACGTATTTTCATGTCAGTTTTGCCTTGTCCATTGTCTTTGCAAACTGTAATGCATGTTGTCTCGCATGTTATAAAACAAGGCTCGTTGCAGATTCGGCGTTGTGGAACACAGACGTGATTGATGTAACGCGATTATGTAGATGGAGAGTGAAAAGAAGAGCTTGCACGATTGTTACGACCGGATCACGCTAGTTACACGTGGCAAAACATGCGCGGGAAATAGCGTAGTATCTATCATCGAGTGGAAAAGCAAACGATGCGAGTCGTAACAAGCATGCATGATAAGCTTGCATTCTGCAACGAAGTTGCAGCATAAATGCTACATAAAGAAAATATCTATACGACACCGACTCTATAACGAATATATGGTATATATTTATTCGAACATTACAAAATAACAGATCTTATTAATGATTTATATAACCGTTTTCTCATCGCTCGCTCTACGCGGCGTAGCATGCTGTTGCCGATCGAGCTTGGAAAACTGAACACGCTTTTGAGGTCCGAGATGCTGTATACATGCGAAAAGAGTCGCATTTTGCGTCACCGTAGCTTATTATTACATGTTACCTTACGTAACAAGGTGACACTCGCGGTATGAGCATGTTTGACGAGTATCGATTCACGAACGTTATATACCTATATCGCCGATTGTAGCATGCATTTTTCAGCGATACGTTTCGTCTTTAGTCAATTTCGACGTTACAACGATTCCACCACACAAGCAGTTATCGTTACTGGCAATATGGTTACTAGAGACTTTCTGCGATAATTGATAAATGACAAAACGCTAATGTGCTATGAAAAATAGTGTAAGTCTAAAAGAATATTGCTAATACGTATAATGGTAACGTCATAGTTATTTGCATTAAATATTTCAATGTTTATGCATTCTAATATAATTTTCAAAACTTTTCCTTTTTACAAAATCATAATGTATGATTGACTCTTGCAAACCTAATAGGCTTACTTTCTCATTTTCTCAAGATGTCAAAACGTTCGTTAAACCTTTAATCCTCGACAATTACATCTTATTCGAGCAGAGTAATAGGTTCGTTCAAACAAATATTATAAAATATTTCATAATGAAATTGATCATATTGTAAGTAAAGCGGTCAACCCTTACTCATTTAACTTTAATAGTAATTTCAGAAAAATTACTAATATTCTATATTAAATAAATATATATATATATTGAAAAACAGGTTATTATTTCAATACATAAAATAGATACATTCAATATATTTAAAATAAGAATAAGATAGAGATATATCGTATATGTATAATTTATAAAATTATTTTCAACATGATTATCAATCTTATTACTTTTCTATATCGAATATTTTAGTAAAATATGTTGAAGATTCTATTATTTTGTTGAATAATATTAACAATATTGATTAAATTATATCGTACTTAATTTTTTGTATATTTGTGGAAAGAGCTAGTCATTTTTTATCTATGAATCGATGCGACTCGTCGCATTCCGCGTGAGACTCCTCTGAGAGTTCTCGATCCATGATCACCGCATGATCCAGGATCCGACGTATCCATTACGGATTCGCCGTAAATGTAACGCCGACAAAAATTTACCAAGTACCTACTAAGTATTCCGACAACAAACAAATAATGCTTGAACAATCAAGAAAAAAATCGTTGCGCAACACCTCATCTACCATTCTTTTCTTGACACCCTTTTCTGCAAAGATACCCTCCTCCACTTTGTACTTATAATATGGCGAAAAAATATGCCTTAACTTTTCTCGAATTCTCTGCGAATCTTCACCGTTTAAATATAGACTGCGTTTCGTATATGTTGTCATAGATAATGAGGTGTAGGATCTGACAAAAGTTTCAAGAAGCCTCTTTATCGCTTGTCGGCACTACGTTCATTACTTCATTAGCATTCCTTCAAGCGTATGCTCCGAAATTACATCACTTACGTTATAAATGCCGTAAGCACAGCCATCCATAAATAATGACAATTGAATCTCCGCTTCTCTATATAGGTTCTCAGCACTTTCACTTAGTTAAATACCTACACCATTTTAATTATAAGTACATTTTTAAAGATGTCGATGTATTATCATTAAGTTTCTAAAATCTTGTGATTTAAAACTGTATGTCTTCATGAAAAATAAAAACTTTTTATCATATTTAAATGTAAGACGGAGAATGTCAGTAATTTATAAAAATTATTTTTTGAGCAATTGAAATAACGAAACATAAATACTCCTGATTGAAGACTTCGCAGTCCTAAATCGTGAAATTGTTGCAGCAAATTAATGATAATACGTAGAGTTAAAAAATTAAGTGACAAACTATCGGACATTTTTTATAATACAATTTTTTTACATTGATTATTAATTATCTTTAAAAATTTAAATATCTTCATTTCGAGTATAGTCGCGCGTAAAAATGTAAATTTTGAAAATATCGATACGTGGATCTCGCCACACATACACAACATTTAATTTATTATCGATTTACAAGTACTGACTCTTCGGTGTGCTAGCAGTATATGCACATATATATACATATAATTGTTTTGCATCGTTTTGTATTACCGCGAGACCTAGTTTACAACACTCGAAATCACGCAAAAGATTGAAATCAAATTTAAAGCCGCTAACACAACGGAATAATGGGATTCCGTTTAGAGAAATTTACGCAGTGCAAGTTGTAGAAAGTTTTTCGCTTCGTGTCGTATACCTATATACGTACATGTAAATCCTCTACATGCAATACCCACTTTTTGTTTCATTACAATAATCAATTTATTGTCACGTAATAGTCAAAACATGGCAGCACGCAATCAAATTTTCATAGCGTGATACTCTCGTTCATTACGAACTTTGTAAAAAGATATAGAAAAAAAATATATAAATATATAAAATAATTTACTTTACTAATATGGAATAACATCGAGCAAAAATGAATGAAAATATAGAAATTTTGTGATTTCTACAAAACTGTCGATTTCAGATATACACTATATTTATTTCACATTTCTCTCTCTATTGTCTCTTCGGGAAAATTAATTTAAAAAGTCTATACGAGGATTACGGTCTATTCCATTTCGAGTTGTCAGCGAGATGATACTGGCGTTATTCGGCGCGCGTACACTTGGATGCATTGAAAAAAAAGCTACTCTATCTTCGTTCGTAGATTATTTACATCGTTCGAGAAACGAGAAGAACAAACGCGCGTATGACAAAGCTGTGTCGAAGAGTACGCACGACTATTTTTCAAACCGCACATATATATCCTATGCATGAATAAGTCATTTTTTTCTTTTTGTCTTTTATACACAAGAATCTCCAAATTTTTCCTTTCTTCTTTCGTTGAAAAATTACGAATAGTGAAAAGATCAAAATCAACAAGCACTGCGTTTCATTCATAAATATCGCGCGTCCGATTAATAATTACACGTACCTATATATTGTAGTATAACAGTGGTCGTAAATATTTTCTAGAAACAGATGTGTGTGTGTGTATATATATATATATATATATATGCATACATACATATATATATATACACACACATAAAATATGTAGATATATAATTCATTGAGAATAAAATATGTTTAAGGGCACTATTGACATTCTGCTTCCCGTTTTTTATCACACGCAATTATATCATTTTTACAGTGCATATACACGTGCAAATTACTGGAATAAAGAAATATACATATAATGCACATACATACAAAATACACATCATACGGATATATTGCGCGAAACCGAAGTACACACGTACTTCAGTGAATATATACAAAAAAAAAATATATATATATATATATTTACGATAATAATGCTCTATTTCTCCAAATAAAAACGCCGACTCTCTCGATGTACGGGCGCGGAATTCATTTTACGTCAAATTTGATCTATAAAAGTCTTCCATTCCTTCCTCGGCGTGTATTTGTCTGTGTCTATATATATTCGGCCGACTAGTTACGGACATACGGGCGTAATTAGTAAACAGAGAGAAGGGAAAAACGGACGGAGCCGTTCGTCGTTCTCGCCGCATTTTCGCCTAACGAACGAGGGAACAGGTCCAGTAATTTGTATTACGCCCATGAATTGGTCGATAAATCGCGAAACAAGTAACAATTTATTGAAATCCCGATATTGTTAATTAAATGTTCCCTCTATTTAACAGCAATTTGGTTAGTAAATAAATTATTTTATTTTTTATTAAAATTACTTATTATTAGAAAGAATAATGTATATATACATAATTACATATACTTTGTAAAGTCGATAAAAATTTTCGTAATTCATTTTATATGTATAATGTATTCAATATAACGTATACAAGAAAAAATATACTTATAGCTGCTAACGCAAATATGATCGAGATGTAATATGTACAATAACATAAAAGAGGCGACAGTGAAGGAGGAATGGTCTTTTCTCAATTTAAACGAAGATAATAAATTAAGAAATATAACGTAACTTAAATCACGCATTGTTATGAAAATGAATAAAATTTTCATTCCTCTTGCGTTCCTATTTCTCCTTAAGCGTATTTATTATCACTGATATAGACTTATTTATTGGAAACGAAACAAGTTCTGTCTTACACAACGGACTTAATTGTGCCTGGAAGCGATCGGAGGACCAATTTACACCGTCAAGAAATTTGTGCGAAATCTTCGCGCTGGTAACGCATTAAAGCTTTTATCCACTTTGATGGTAAATTATTTGCGCGCAACTTTTAATGGTCTTCTTTCTTATTTAGAGTAAAATACCTGCACATCTTCACTGCACAAATCCAGTCTCCATGAGAGTAGCTTTTTACAATCCGAGTTTACGATATCTTTACAAAAATATTGTGAAGATGCGCGATACAACACAATTAAAACATGTTAATAATACAACACAATTGCACAGTTGAAATTAAACGCACGTAACCAAAAAATATCATAATGTCAAAATATGATACTCATTCAAAAAGAATGGTACGGAAAATGCTTCTTTCCCTTCGTACGAAAAACGACGAATAATGAAGCGGGAAAAAAAGTTCACCCTCCACGCGTCACATAAATTTTTACGGCGGTCTGCTCATAAAAGCTAACGTAGTTAAAATTTAATGGTAAACGCGTGACAAAAGTCGTAAAAAGTGCCAGCGTTTATCTTAGCGACTATCTCTTTATTATTATTTATGAGTTACAGTAAAAAAATTGTATAATGAATATTATTTTACACGATATATTATTTACGAGCGATGCGACGAGAACGTCATGACGAACGAGCTCAGTCTGAGAATGAAATAAAACATTTGGATCGAAAGATGAATTTTTGCATGGGTTTCTCTATCCGTTCACTCTTCTCGCGAGAGAAAGAAAACTCTATTTGCAGTATCTAAAGATGATCCGAATCTTTCTCATGTGCTATACGCAAGTATAAATGTTATCGAAGCGCGGACAGTATTTGACAGAAATAATCGAAAAAAAAATCACGATGTGCTCCGCAAAAAGCGAGAAAAAGTGTTAGAGAAAATAAGGAGAGGCATAAGTGAGAAAGAAAAAGAAAGAGAGAACATACAAACGAGGGAGAAAGATATGCTTTGTATGATATAAATATCAATAGGTAGTACATGCAGGTTCGCAATTGCGATAATAATTTTTGTATTTAATAAATCGACCGTATTAAGGCGTGAATATTCTACTACTTGTATAAGTTCGTTACATATTAAAAAAGAAGAAAAATCATTAAAAAAAAGGTGGAACAAATCGACCAACGAGAAAAGGCGGAATCGTTGTAATACTGCGTAATAATGTTATAAGACGTTAAATCGATGGAAATGCGGCTGAGAATGACACTGCGTTAAATAAAATAAATTATTTTTTTTTAACACAATACTTCTCTCTCCGAGTGAATATCCGTGCTCTTCCTTGTTAAACGCTTAAAGTAAACGGATGGAGAGAAAAAGAGAGAAAATAAGGGAAGAGACGAAAAAGTGTAAAATGTATGTGTATGCGTGCGTGTATGCGTATGAATGATAGCGTAGGTGAAAATATTGGAATGACAGAAAAAGAAAGAGGGAAAGAAAGGCGGGTAATCAAAGTATTTCAGCGATGCAAAGATACCTATACGCAAAATGCGAGAAGGGCCGAATAGCTTTATTGGTCTACGTTCGCTGTACCTTGTGCTCAAATCGTGTTCTCAACAGTGCACCAAAGACGGGCGATTAATCGATCTCGACAAGACTATCGAAAATGCGAGGTAGACCGAGGTACGCCCGTTATGAGCGGGTATGCTACGAAGATCAAGAGACAAGAGTAAACTATGATGTATACTGACATTAAAAATCTATCAGTACACTATGACTTGGTTTTATAAAAAAATGATGAAAAAAGAGCTCTCAGTGTCTCATTCTTTACCGATCTACTATTCCCGCTTAACACAATTCTTCTTGTCACAAAAAAATTACGGTCCGTAAAAAGAGCCAAATGGAACTGAAAGGTAAGTAAATGATTTAATTACGAAACTATTCTCATTATTGAAAGAAATTTATCGATTTGCCGCAGCCACTAGGCTTTAATCCGTTTCGCCGATATACCGATTATATTTAATGCAGAGGGATTTACAAAAGCTTACGCAAAGCTCCTTACAGTAAAGATCTTCTAACGAAGTTTCCAACTAGTGAAACTTCCCAAGTCCGATAATTACGTGCAATGAAAACACGACGACAAATTATTGGTATTTCTCTCTCACTCCCTTCCGCCCTTTTCCCTCTCTCTATCTAATGCAGTATCTGCATCTCGTTAATACGAAATTCTCATTGTGTTCCTTAAAAGAATTAAATTAAATAAAAATATGGAAATCTATTAGAAATTTTTATTGCTTATATAAAGTGAAGTAAAAATATGTAATATACATATATTAAAATAATTATTATTCGAGTGTTATTCGCAATAATTAGTCAAGTTTATTACGTGTGGCATGTCAATATGAAATACTTCTTCTCGCAATCTCCTATGGCATATATCTCAATTATGCATGCGTTTCAATTTGGTGCAACTTGACAATACATTGTCTTTGAATCCGTTTAGTACGCGATAAACTAATTATAGAGATTGCGACTATATGTGTGTGTGTTATTTCAACGATATATCGCAACATGATTTCATTATGTGTGTTCTAAAGAAAAATATTCTAAATAATCGATTAAAACTATCTAATCAATTATTTGTGCAAAATTTGCAGTATATGTTTTACATTTATTACAAACATAAATCACAGATCGCCGTTAATAGGAAAAGATCAAGTTTAGTTTAAAGTAAAATAAAAACGATACCTCCTTTTTTAGGAGTATAAAAAAATTATAAATAAAATAATCGTGTATAATATTAGTTTGCTTTATACAATACAATTTTAATGTAAAATTTTATGTTATTAAAATGTTTTAATGTTACAAATTATAAAATTTTTTGTAATTAAAAATAAACGTGAAATAAAAATGTAACACAAAGTGAGAAGAGTGTATACCGATAATTAAATTTTCTGCGATAATAAAAGCATTTTTTATTTCCTGTATTATACATAAATTTATTAACTAAATTTGTTAGATAAACGAGATTTGAGCAAAAGTATTTCTTCTTATTTACAAGATCTGAGATAAACATCATTGTAATAGATAGGGGCAAATGTATATGACAAGTTATCTTTGCACTATTCCTTGCACATAACTCACTGTACGCGAGACTACTATATAATGTCGTCTACATCATAATAACTCAGAGTCTGAATGCTGAATTCTCGTTTCGACGATACACTTCTGATCATTGAGTTTTCATGATATACATATATACAGATCGCATCGTGCGTGACGTAAACATACAAAAGAACGAAGACGAAATGCTGTTGTCATCGAGATTGTAATTAATCAATATCAATTGTGTCAATAGTTCGCAGCAGTAGCAATCGAGAGAATTGAGTTTTACTCACCGAACGGAGCTGAAGTGTGAAATCGGTGTGAAATCGGAAATAATCAATTTAAGCACTCAGAGATCGCTAGAACTCGTTACAGTTATCGCTATATTGATTGAAATTCGGTCGCACAGCTGGGAGAGAAATTCTAATTACGTGTATCATGAATATTTTATCGTAAATTCACATTAATCATCTAGTATGCGATTTGTGATCGTTCATATACGGCGTTTGAAATATTAATCGAGCGAATTACAACGTAACGAAAACTAGTCAGATGATAATCAACATGATGATACGTCATGCATATAGAATGAAATTGAGAAGTATATTTAACAATCATTCATAATTATCGTAGATTAATAATAATTTTAAAAATAAGAACAATTTCTTGCAGTATTCATTCTTCATTGATCAAATTTTTAATATAAGAACAACAAAATTTAAAACTAAATAGACATAACGTGTGTGTCGACAAATTTCTAGCTTCTTTTCAGGAGAAAATTCTCTATTATTAAATTATAGTAGAAAAGGTAAAATAAATATCGATATTTGTGCACAATTGGAATCGAATTTCATTTCTTCATTATAAAAGGTTTATTTGATAAAAAAGGGGGATGTAAAGTATCTTGTCATATCTAATAGCGGATATTGTCTTACTCTTCCTTGTTGTTAGATGGCAACTCTCGGACGAACTTTACTCGTTCTAAGTTCTCAGTGTGATCAAATACGTAAGTAGAAGAGAATCCTATTCAACTTCGAAAATTCTATCAAAGGGATTCTGATCGTCACCACGGTCATTTGACCGAGAAGATGCAAAGAGAATAGGATGCAACCGGATTACACTCCGTATAGACTTCTGTCTTTTGTCGTGAACAACTTCCGATGTCCGTCGAAAGAAAGTAAAGACATCATTCCTCTTACTACAAGTAGACACGAACGTATCGCGATGAGAGCCGGGAATATGGAAAGTTCACAAAGTAAATTTGAGAGCGAGCACGAGAGAAGAGAGGACAACTCGATTTTGAGTTTTAATCCAATCTCACCGTCTCCCGAGTACCCGAACACGCCCGTTGTTGACGTTCCACATGGTGTTTTATTCACTCAGTATCCCCTTTCTCCCCCTCCTCTCTCTCTCTCTAACATTCTACATCTCTCTTTTTTCGATTTTTCATCATCTCTTTTGCACAGCACCTTCGGTCTACAGTTCGTCGTCAAAAGTCCGTATTCCGATTTATAGAAACATCCTCTCTCGGGTAACAGTGCAGTGGAGCAGCCATTTCGTCCGTAACTTTGATTTGTCGCCGCCGCGCCGGTATCTTATGTGTGAACAGCATACGCGCGTCCTTTCACGTTGCTGGAAAATTCCTCATTGAATTGTAAGAAATTTATATATAAACAGCATGCTTTTGTCTTGAAAATTAGTTATTTTAAGTTTTAACGTTGTCATTTAATATTGAATTTAAAAAAATAATGAAAATAATTCCTATAACATTAAAATTTTTATAGATTTCAATCATTTTATAAAAAAAAAAAATGATTGCAACCATGTGATAAAATTCAAATATTTTTTAATTTTCAAAATATTTACCTAGTCTTTACAACTTTAAACAGCTGCATTGAAATTACATCCTAGAAAACACACCAATGAAACAATGTAACTAATACGAATACGAAGCCTATAACAGTCTAGCTGGATCTTAGCTGCTTACATATAATTTCACTTGAATTTATATACTGATATATGTAGTATTTATAAACTGCGCGCCGAACAATTATCGGTCTTGAAACGCAACTCTAATAAACTACCGCAGTACCATCACGAATTAAATTGATTAACAATTTAATAATTATTTGATGCTCTTTTGGCATCTTATATCGATGTTTAACGACGTTAAAATCTGGAAATAGTAATTCTTATTGCGAAAAATATTACCTCGGTCGGCACTTGAATCCGGATCGCTTGCTTTACGCGCAAGTGTCCTAGCCAATTAGATTACCGAGTCTACTTCATAGTTTGGAAAATTCAGTACAAAACTCCAAGAGATTTGATACTTACTACGATCGATACACTAAATCTATCTTCATCCCCTTTTCTTTGTATATCAACCTGACCTTTCCTGTTTAAACTTCATTCAACAGGCAAAAGAAATGTCAAGGCAGGTGAGTGAATTACACCGTTCCGTATATATTGTGCGAGCAACGGGTGTCCTTGATCGGAATAACTGACAGACAAATTCTTGTCAAGGACAAAAGAAAATGGAAGTATATGTTATATATCGTAAGCAAAAGAAAATAGAATATCTCATGATCCTCACAAAGCCCTACATGACGTCCTAAATCTTTCATATTGAATTATTCGGAAAGTCAAATGTAACCGTAATATATTGGAACTTTAATAAGAATTCATTTATTAATTAATAAAATTAATTCACAGTATCAATTTACTGTACAGTATATTATTATGTGTTTAAGAAAGATAATATTTTTGTATTATATATATACATCGGTAACTATATTAAAAAATTTGATTTTTTATGTATTAGTTGGTCATTATAACTGCAAAATTTGAAATTAATGCATGTGATTAATGCAAACTACTCGTTATTATATTGCATACTAAGATTTTTGCTACATTATTTAAAGTTGTAAGTATTGTCAACAGACTTGTGCTAGCAATATTGATTAATTAGCAAAACCAAAATTAATTAATGAGCATAAAACATTTTTTAATGAAAGATATTGAATAAGGTATAATATTTATATAGTCCTTTTTAGTGATGTTCATTAAGTCTTCAATTAGTGTCATAGATAAAGGAAAATGTCGGTTTCTAGATTAATCTATCAGTTAGGTCAAGGGAAAGAATGATGATGAGCCAAGATGTATGACGATAAGAGATATCATTTACGTATAATTAGATATAATGAATAGAAATTATAAATCCGCTTGGGGGAGAATTACTTATTACTTGTTACCTCTCGTTACATTGATATATGAGTTATTGACGTGACTAACGTCATGCGCAGAGACAGCGAATTCGGTTACGGTTGATAAGGATTAACGAAATAATCGAATCGTATAATTATATTAATGTAAGACGTTATTAAATATATTATACGAGTATATAACTCTCAATAATATTATACACATTTGCTTGCTTGTTGTTGACATAAAGACTTTTTGCTATTTACGTAGACGTAAACTCATACGCAATGAACGAATATACTTGTATCAGCGATTATACGCATGTCATTAATTAAAATTCATTAAAATCCAATTAAAAACGGATAAAATATTACGATACGATATACGTAAGTCCGATTATTTACTTGAGTGTATCTCATATACAAGCTGGTATTTAAAAGAATCATTTAGCATTTATTTAAGATATTAGTATACGAGTACAACATACTGAATAACAAAAACCTTCATAAAAATATGTTAAATCATCAAAAATAAGTTTAATCGTTTCTAATATATAAATAATTTCGTATATTAGTATCGTAACTGACTTATTGTCTCTTCTATATATTATATCTTAGTATTCATACAGAATTGTTTATATCTTAGAAATGGGGTTGAGTTTCCGACTTATGTTTTTACTGAGGCTTTATTACTTATTGTCAGTATGGTATGTAATATCACCGTATAATTACTGAATAGTTCTTAAAACACCTTGCATAATCACTGCGTAAACAAAAAGTTTTATAAGTGAATCCTGAACAAATAACAAATACAGAATTAATATCAAATGTCCGCATGAAATGATTATTATAAATAATACAATACATGATTATTATATAATACACGATCGTACACATAATTGAATAAAAGGAGGTCTACAGGTTATGTGGTGTTCGAGCCTGCCTCTTGGTGTACTATACCTTCTATCTGAGCCTATTATAACCCTTTATCGAACCAGTTACCATATATGCTAACGATGTTTAATTAGTGTCACCACCAGACAACGTTTCTCAGGATTTGGACTACTGTATAAGTATACGATATTAAATGTTACAATTACGATATGGAACGTGTTGAATTTCAATGGAACTTTCAAATTAAAAGATATTGCGTAGAAGAGGAATATCAAGTTATCGAAAAAATTATTAGATGGAGGCATATAACATTATAAAAATTCGATTATCGAGCAATATTACATTAAAAAAATTTGTAAAATTGTACAATTTTTATATGAACAGAGAGATATTTTTTTGTAGAATGACGGAGAAATTACGTTTTTTTTTTAAATCATTATTTAACGTCTTTATTGATCCTTTGATCTCTCACTCGAGAATCATTATTATATTGTAATCCTCTAACATCTACTTATCCTACTCAACAATAACTACTGTATTATCTTTTAATCTCTATTATCCAATGATGATTTATTAGTTTTAAAGGATAAAAAAATACATTTCGCTAAACACAACACACATTATCATTTTACTTTTATATCGATCTATTTGCCGATACTATTACATAATATATAATATTTTTATTCAAAAATTTTTACGTAATATTAAACTACATTATATTAAACTAATGCTACAGTTTTTACTTGACGATGTACTCGAGACTCATTATGAAGATAATATAGATTGTCATTTGTGACATGAGAACTTACAAATATAGTAACTAATAAATATGACAAGAATGCAGCAGGATAAATACCCACTTTGATAACAAACGGTTCATATTATATATATATATATATATATATGCAAAATATTCTAAACATTTCTTTATTACAATTATAAAATAGTTGTAGAGATAATGAGATATTTTCCTCTCATTATCGGTATTAAAATGTCAATAACTTCTCATACTGAACTCAACAGAACTGTTTTAATCATACATAACTGATTAAAACTTAAATTAGTTTAATAGATTAAATCTCAGTTATGAACAGATAACGAAATTTTAGTTTCCATTAAATTACACATCCTTCAACAAATATTAATCTGAAATTTAATTATTATTAAGATATCTCAAATTGAAAAGTAAATTACATTGGCATGTCTTACATTCAATCTATTATTTGTTTTATCATATTTTATATCTTATTTTATTCATTACATTAACTCACATTTATTATGATTGTGTTGCTTTTGTTAATAAAAGATATTACAATTACATTTTAAATGACAACTTATAAAATATAGCATTATATGTGCAATATTGTTAGTACTATTGTGATATCTCGTTGAAAATATTCTGTGTAAATAGGCCATTAGAATGCATCAAGAGAAGAATTTTTAACGCCCTGAGCAGTTACAGCCATTGCATTGGCATGGCGTCTCTATAAATGTTAGAAAGTGATAAAAAAAAACCTTAGCTGACGCGGTCACCATAAAATGCGATCTCAATTCGAATCAATGTATACGGTTGTGATTTTATTCGGATTGAATAAAAATATTATACCGGTAGGATGATACTATACTAGGATGATATTAAAGTGAAAATATTATAGCGATGGGTTTTTCAATACATTATTTACGTAATATTATATACAATGCGAACGCATTGTTATTATTAATTATATGTTATAACGGATATGTCACTAATTTCCGACTTATCGAAAGTTTCATAAAGCAACGGATCCGATTGAAAAATTCGCTAGACAAACAAAATGGCATTAAGTGTGTCGGCAAATCCCGACTATATTTTGAGGCCGTAGCGATGATCGATCACTGCAATGCCGTCACACCGCAGGTGTAAAATTGTTTTCACGAAGAAATCGGAGAATACACACACACACACACACATAATGCCATCGCTACGGCACTGCGAACTGGCGTTAAGCCGATTCTAACCGCATTGTTGTTTTTTTTCCATCATACATTTTGTCGATCAACCACAGTAGAGTTAGTTCGATCTTTTTTTCAATTTTGTGGTTCGCCAATAGTAACAATAGGTAAAAAAAGAAAAATTATCGTTATTGCTGATGCATTTATCGAATATCAGGATGAGCTGGATTTTACCAATTTTCAAAGGAACTTTACTCAATAGTTGGAAAAAGTTTTTCTTTCTTTATATTTCCTCGCTCTCTTGTCGCTTTCATATTTCATTTCCTTCATTTACATATAATAACACAAAATCCAATTGAGCAACAAAGCGTATAATAAATTCGAAGATATGTGCACATGGTTATATGCACAATAAAAATTAACATTTGTTAATGAACACTAAATTTGCATCAGCAAAATTTCAAAAGATTGTGGAGAAAATGCTAATTTTCCCCACAATCTTTTTTAATAATTTTTTTTATAACTTAAGAATAATTTAACTAAATTTCAGTTGCACCAATCACTTTGTTGAGAAATTTTACCCCAAAGAAGGATGATTTTGAAAGTATTTTGAAGAATATTATCATGGTTAAATAAGTGAATGAAATAACAAAATCACAATTCGCATCAGTGTGCCGTTTGAGGGTTTTAAGTTCAAGATTTGTTTTTTTATTCCTGCACCAGACTAAACTAGAATTCTCTTTCTCGCTTTCACCAAACATATATCTATCGCACTTTAAGTTCAAAAAGTATATAGATATTAGTACACAGTCACAAAGAATAGACTTATAAATTCGTATGCATCTGATTTGTAATTGTCTCCAATCAGATAAAATTCTTGATAAATATTACGATATATGTTCGAGAAGACAGCAGGAAATAAAAACAAAATGTGCATCGAATTTCAATATGCAATATGCATTCAACGCAATATTTTATATCAGCGCTCTATATTCGTGTACTAACGCAGAACCCTTTGTAAAGGATCGACTGAAGCACAGACATGCCAAAAAATTGAAATAGTAATCTGCAAACACAGATTTGTACAATTTTGTTACTTTAAAATCGATTGCAAATAATACGTAACTTTTATAAATAAAAACGATAATGAAAAGCTCATCAATACACGTGTTCCAAATATCATCGCGATATAGGATATAAATTTCAACATAGATTTGTTCTTTATAACTGAAATAGTATATGTATACACTTGTGTGCATTTAAAATGAAATAGGTGTATATTTAACGTTTGATGAAAGCAAGAAAGAAGGTTTCAGTTCAGTATAGCTGGCGAGAACAACAGAAGTCATGCAAACATTGTAATACTTACATATATTAATCAAATTACAACAGCAAAAACAGGTTAAAAATTAATAAAAAATCATTTACATGCACTTGTATTTTACAGATGTGATGATTATCTTTTAAAATTGTAATTAGACTGGAAAATAATGATTTACTAATTTTGTGTGTGCGTGCGTGCATGCGTGCGTGCGTACGCGCGCGCGCATCACATCTTAATTATTTTACTGCAAATTTGGTAATCTTATTGTTTTCCAGAAAATGTTTTTAAGATTATGACAAACGTGCCATTAAATTATCTTGTCATTGTAATATATTGTTACAAAAGATATGACGATGGAAAGTTTAGGTATGTGACAAAAAGAAGTAATCACGATAATTCAAAAATTATAAAGTTATAAAAATTGATAACAGGGTTTTACGACGGATGGCATTAAATTTACGCAAATAGAATTAATTTTTGAACATGGCCGGAGACGCTACCGCGTCTCCTGATTTACGCGTATTAATATGAATTAACATTGCTCATTTCCGAAATTTTTACGTAACATTTTCTGTATATCTTCCACTCAGGTTGAATGTTGTCTTATGAAATAAATCACCGAAATTACAATTTAATCCTACTATTCTATTAAGGCGCTTGTTAACGAAATGACAAATTAAATTTCATGAAAATCATATGTTTTACATAAAGAATCATAAACTTATAGACGATGGTCTCTCATTTAGTTTAAAAACTTGAGGGCTTATAAAAGCGCAATGTTTTTATCGTCTTCTTAACACTTTCAATAAAGTAACTTTTCTGTGTCTTAATTATGAAACTCACTCTTATATACAAAAAATTAAATAAATATTTTAAAGAAGAATTTTAAAAATAATTTAAAAACAATTAAATTATTTGATAATATCGAAAATAGCAGATTCATTCATCATAACAAACAATATTTTATTAGACGTATACACGGTATACATAATAAACACGTCATGTTAAATATTTCAATCATGCCAGCCTTAACATGAAAATTATTAAGAAAATTAGTTTTAATTAGATATTTATCGCTTTTGTGCATAGCGTGCCACGTAAATTACAGATGCAACAAATTGTGCAAGTTGTGCGAGTAAAATTAAATTCCTCACAGTTAAAGATCCGACAATTGCTTGATAGACGACCTTCTTTAATGGATTTTCCTAGATCATTTTAGTAACATAATGAATCGTAAGTATGAAATTACAAATTCTCACTAGCAATCACTTATTTATATGAATTCAGTCTCGATATTTACTTCCATCTTCTAAAGTAATTGAAAATTAGAAAAATAAAAAGAAATTTATTTTTTTAAATATGCTTAATGTGTCTTTAATATGTCTGCGTAAAATTTTTTTAAACTGTATTTTTAATGTTCACACACACACACACACACACACACCAAAACAAAAATTTTAATTTATCATTTAATTGTAAATACTACCTTTGTGTGTAAATCGTAAATGCAATCTTAAACACATATAATAAAAGTAATTCTTAATTTAATCTATTTCATTGTAGCATTGTTTATAACAAGTGATTAACATTATTATTAAATCTTAGATGCTTCCTATAATTTTTATTTAAAGTACATATTCTCAAATCTTTGTAAATAATTCGTATGTAATATGATTAAAAAGGATGGCATGCTTACTATTTTTATACTTATGTGTGGCACTGTCTCGATAATAAGACACCTGCTGCGAAAAATATTTAAGGAAACAAAGTTAATTGTATTTACAGTGATTGAAGAAAAAGTTCGCCGATGTCACTTTGTTAGGAACATGTCTTACAACTGATGTCTCACAATTATCAGATATTTCTTCACTACAAATTCTCTGGATGATTTTAAACAGTTCTTTTTCGAAAATATTAAAAGAGAGAGAGAGAGAGAGAGAGAGAGCCTTATATAACATTTAATTAATTAACAATTAAAGATAAAAAACCGTTACCAAATTAAATTTTATAAAAAAATTAAATTATATATAGAACAGTATTACATCATTATGTAATACAAAATAAATTTTACTTTAATAGAAGTTTGATTTAAAGTTTGTTTATAAAAAGAAGTAAAGATGCAGATAACTTCCAATTGTAGTTAAAACATCATCCAATGATTATAAAATACTGTGTATATACTATACGATATCGTGCAATGCCGTGTATACCGTCGTTTAACGGTGAAGGGATTTTGTATGATGTGAGTAAAAATAGCTCAGGAAATGAGTTTCTAATCAGGACCTTATATCATGCGCTTACTTTGCGTGCCGCTTCTACGCCTAATTTAAAAAAGGAATGGAAAATCGAAATTAAACAGGGAGTTCTTTACCAGTTACAACCCTGTACCGAATTGAATCGACGCATTTTACGGCGCCTTAATCTCCGTGACGTTAACGATTATGATGAGTGTAACGAGCTAGATCGACAGAAAATCCGATTCGCCTTGATTTCAATTTACACCCTATTATCCTTGCCTCCCACTGTTCCGGTGATATTCGTCCTTCTCTAGCCCGCCTCTCCTTTCTCATTTTCTACGCTTTATATGCGCCAGCAAGAACGCCTTTCCCCAACGATGGGATATTTCCCTGGTTCGATATCGCTTATAATGCCGCTGGCTATTATGAATATTATTCTATTAACGTGGCCTTATCTTAAAAGAGAAACCGGAAACTAATTAAAATTACTTCAGCTTCATATTCGTAGCTAATGTTTAGTGCATATATTGTAATATATTTTCATGTTATTTTTAATATTGATTTATAACGATTTTATATTGATTCATAACGAGTTTTTGCTTATACATAAAACACAATGAAATTTTAGCACCAACATTAAAAATGTTTTAAAATATATGACATAAATACACATTTTGAGTCGTCCTAATTTTTCCTCCTGTTAAAAATTTAATAAACATTTCACGAGAACTATAGCGTTTAATAATAAATATTGCTTGCCAAGAACGTTTATTTAGTAAAAATGGAATGCACGGAAATACACTGATGCTGCAATAATAAAAGGATGATAGAATGGATAAAATGTAGCCAAATATTTTTGAAAGTATTTACACAAAATATATATGTGATACAACGCCTATTTTAAATTTTCTACAATTTCTATTATAAATTTTCTTGTGAAATATTATTTCGTGTCTTTATTTCATACACTTTACAACAAAATCTAATACGAAAATAGATAACAGATTAAAAAAGGTTTTCTGTAATCGTGCTTATCTTGACAAATCGTTTAAAACTCATTCAAAAACAATTATTGCTTTTATCTATCGACATAAAACATTTTTCTTGCACTATACGAATACAGTATTCATGGTTTATAATCTCGTAATAAAAGCCACGATCATTTCAAAAGATTTATTTGACAATAATGTCGCGTATTATGTATATTTTTCACTTTTCTTTCATTCACATAAAAATATTTTTTGAATTATATTCTGTACTTTATCGGAAAGTTTTTTCTTATATCATTATTGTTACCATTATACATTATTATTATTAGTATTATTCAAAGTACGAATAATAAGAAATTATGTATCATATAATGAAATTAACTTTTCCTTAACGCAATGCATTTAATTTTACAATATTTTATAATATTTTTTATTAACATATTAATTTTATATTTTTTTACTTTTAGAAACTCTAATTTTACGGTATGTAATTACTCGTAAAATGATGAAATATAATTAATCATTTGATAAATTATGAATTTAATAATAAATTTCCAAAAAAATCGCAAGAAAAATTAGAGTTATAAAGCATCAGTATGCCCTAACTCATGATAAATACAAGATTTCTAACTCCCGTCATTATCTTGTCTTTAGTTCGGTAGAAAGTTGAAATTACATCTCAGATCTGGGAAATCCTTCTTCTTTCCTGCAGGAAACTGACAAAATTCAGTACAAAGCTATTTATCTGTAAACGTCGCCAACAGGACCTATGTATCATTTATTCTAGAACTTTTAAAATAATCTAAATTTGCGTCAACAGATAAATTTGAGTTGAGTGTTTTTTCTTTCTCTTCGATTATTTAAGAATAATTTAAATAATGTGAAATAATAAAAAAAAGTTATCTTGATTTATTAAAAGAAATATTCCACCGATAATAATTAAATTAAGATTGAATCCCAGCACATTATTTTTAATTAAACAAATAGAGACAACAGAGAACCGCGACAAAATGACTTTTAATGCACTTGCTAACGCGCAAGTGATCCTGCACTCCAACTTAATAGCCATCACAATTTCACGAACTTGCTTACTCTTAACACATCTTGCAATAAAAGTACATAGCGTGCTTTCGGGTAAAGACTCGCAGTTAGCTTCCTTATTACAATTTTGGGATACCAGGACAACACCGACCGACACATTTACTATGGCAAAGAAGCATTTCATGCGCTTTTCTCGCTTCCTGCGCTTAATATTGTGGACCCTGGATTATGGTTGTTTCACGAATCCTCCACCAAGCTTCTCAACCGAACTAGCCAACCGAGAACGCTCCGACTGTTTTGCGTTTATGCACGTTGTTTAAGAACTTCTTAACGCACTCTACCACGTTCGCTAGAGCATTTAATTATCATTATTTTAGCCTTCGTGGAGAAATGCTAAAAGTACACCTATCCAGCTTTCTACACTTTAAAATTTATTTATACAAAATGGGACAATAACTTTATTTACCTTGAAAATCGCTATTTTTAGAATGAAAATATTGTAATTACAAGAGTTGAATTCGCGAAGCACATACACTTTTTAACATTGCCGGATTGATTGTCGCACATGCTGCAATAATTCGTTGCTTTATATTTTCTGGTATGGTCGATACTTCCTTTGGTATACAATGTTTTTTTAATATTCCCTATAAAAATAAGTCAAGCGATATCGGATGAACGAGCTGGCCACGGAATCGACCCGTCCTATTTATCAATTTGGGAAAATTTTATTGAGCGTAGCTCTTACTCTGCGTGCATAATGTACGGGGCATCCATCATATTGATACCACATTACTTGCCTAATATTCAATTGTACATTTTTTATAGAATAAAATTCTGAAATCGTTGCGTATATAATATTAACATATTTTATGCTATTAAGTGTACCGTTGATGAAATATAGTCCGATTAATTTGTCGCCTATGATACCGCACCATATATTTACCGACCATTGATGATCAACATGTCTTAACCAGTGCGGATTTTCAACCCACCATGATGCATATTATTCAAATTTACAAGACTATAATTAGTAAAGTTTGCTTTATCGATGAATAATATTAACGCAAAAATGTTCTTTATTTAATAACGAATGATCCTTTATTATAGGTCGTTGAAATCGTCTAAACACCCATACTATTACGCTAAGATTAAAAAAGTACAGCATACCATTTAAAAAAATGGAGGTGACTTTGAAATCTTTGAAGCGCCTCCACCTAAAAAAGTTATAACCAGCATACATTATGGTTCTCTTAATATCATATAACTTTTGTAATTACAATATTTTCATATCTCTAAAAATAGCGGAGTATTCAAGGTGGACAAAGTTATTGTCCCTGTGTATTTTAGAAAGAAAAGAGAGAAAGGAAGAGAGAGAGGGAGAGGACGGGAGCTTATCATTTTATCACAGCTGTAAATAATAAATATAAAAATAATAAATAATATTACTGTGATATAAATAGATCCAATTGTTATATACAACTTTTTATGTAATACACGTAATAAAATACAATAATTATATAGAGTTAATTATAAAAATAAAATATAAATATACAAAATGTAAAAAAAAATATATTAAATTTTTTATTTTAATTATCGTACAATGCAATTTATCGCGCAATATTCTTTTAATATTTAGATTTCTCTTTGAAATAATATATTTAGTTCCAAAGAAGACAACTTCCAATTGCAAATAGAGAAGCAGGATAAATTAAAGAGAAATAACGTGACAATGCTACAAATTTTCTTACCTAATTCGCAAATTGCACAAACGTGGAAGTTATTCACGATCCGCAAGATATCATATTGACAAACAAAGGAAATCGAATCGAGTTTAAATCGGCAGTTCTGAATGACAACTACATCGCTTTTTATCGAAAAGGAACGGGTGTAAAATCTCAATACAAAACTCACGTCGCTTTTCAATATAATAACAGTATAATGATTAAAAAATTTTTAAAAGGAACCAGTATTCAGATATTGAATTTGAATATTATTCTTTCAACTCTGATTAACAGGAAAATTCTATCTAGCAAAGATGCAGTTAGAATTTTAAAATAAAAGAATTTTTTCGAAATTGATATAAATCTGTAATAAAAATACAATTAGATGTTTTTTTTTCAATTTTTCAATATTCTTTGTAATTTTTTTTAAATCAAGTGAAATTAAGTTACTAAAAATGCTCTTCAATCAGAGGATACTAGATATTCCGCTATACATGAATGAATAAAGTATGAGTAAGAAAGCATCGCGCGTAGTTGAAATTTCGTATTTATTATTCTCTTGACGCACTTTGCATATCGGGACGTTGCATAAAGCGATGTCTGGGATCCATACAAGTTCCCTCATCAATTTCTTGAAAAAGATGATGGATAGAACATAGTTTTTCTGATATTGGCTAAAGGTTGCCAAGAATTATAGTTACGTTACAAACCCACACACACATACACATACAGAGAGAGAGAGAGAGAGAGAGAGAGGAGCTCTTTCTGACAATGTAAAGCATGCATTAAGATTAATAGTCGTGTGTCAACTTTATTCGTAAATCGTTGTTTCCTATTTGATGCATATTTTCTGAATTTTTTCCATTTTGCGTCGGATTATATAATAAATCGTTTCTCTTGATTCGCGGCGAATTCATTTATTCTCTCCGACTCAACATAAATAATATTACGAAAGCCTGTCCTGGCTAATTTCTTCCCCGTTATTTTTTCGGCTTATCATTGTCTTTCATAATTACAGTGATTTCGTTAAGATATAAAAATAAGATATAAAAAATATATATGTTTTACAATAATTTATAATGGACTGCCCTTTTACAATAGGCAGTAAAAATGTGATGTCTTATTTTTCTTATTTATGTTTCAAAATAACCACTCGCAGCTGTCACTATACTTCTTCAACAGAGAATGATATAAAAATCGATGTAATTTCGCGGTTTCATGTATCTTTTCTTATAATGTATTATAATAAAGTAAAGCTTACATTTTACGTCATCTTTCTACAAAACGTCATTAATCAATTCAATATTTATAGAAAAAGGAAATAAGTTATCACAGCTATATGTACTTGAATTATTATTTCATTTAATTTTATAAAAAAAGGAAAGAGAACAAAAATAAGAAAGAAAGAGGAAAAGGATAAGAATATTATATAAATTTATTTTGATTTTTTTTCGCATAAAATCCTGAAAGATTCTTATTTTCAGTAGAAATCTATTTGTGAAAACCACTTATTTCTCAAACTGTTGTTTATCTTATTGATATATCACATATCATTAATGTAAAGTTATCACATGAAGAAAGCTACAGTTAAGTCGGCATTTACTTCGAATCTTTGACTAGCGATTATTTCCATTGCTATCGTACTTTATAAACAAGTTAATAAAGTTTGCAAGATTATTTAATAGCGGAACATCGGTGGCTCGATGTACGTCGCGACGGGATAGTAAATCTACTAGCAAAGTACTAAAGTTTCTAGTCGTATGTTACGTGAAACATCCACGCCCCCATTAAATATTTCTTTGTTAAACTCCAGGGAAACTTTCTAGCAAAGAATGAGAATATTTCATAATGCTGCTCATCTTGACTCGACACAAATCGTAATTCCCAGCTTAATCTTAATTTCTGACGCAACTGCTCATGCGTGACGTACCATTTCATTTATTTGAAAATTACATATGTCTTGCTTATATTCACGAAGACTCGAATTCCATTGAAATTTATGATATTCTCATAACATACAAAGAACATAATAGTCATAGTTAAATTCAAGTTTCTCTTATTATATTTATTCTACTCTCGTATAATTACATATGAGATATAGCATCAATAAATATTTATTTTAATTGTACATTATAAAAATATTATTAAAACAATATGTGATTATAAATTCTTTAATTCTTTATATAAGTTAATAATATTTTATTTAAAAACATCAATAAAATAAATAATAAATAATAGAATATGTATTTACATATACAAAAACAAATCAACTTTGAATTAAAAAAACAAAAAAATAAACAAAAATAGAAAGATTATAGCTGTTTATTGTGAACATGTGCAGCTGGATCATCGATTCGAAGCGCAATTAAAACAAATCTAAAATAAATAGTTAGTAAAAGGAACAACAGGAAAGAAATGTCTTTGAGATGAAACATAGCGGAAATATTAATTTAAAAAAAGTAGATATAAAAATATCTAAGTAATATTATACATTACTTTGTCAAAACATTGATAAGATTAACTTAAAATCATTGTTTTAAAAAATCTATTTTTTTTGGAATACGTATCGTATGTTTATAAAGTCCGTCTTTGTACCAGAATCTAACCGTTATACAAATGAAATTGCGCCAAGCCGCGAAGATTTATGCATTCCCTCTGTATGGCCCGTTCAAGAAATATGCGTTTAGCGTAAGTACCTGCAACTTCATTCTCTCAGACGTGAGTTATGCTTTTAAGCATACAAGTAGTAACGTTTATCATAATACCATACGCGAGAAATACATTCAAACGCATCTATTCTCGCAACGAGTTAACATTGTTTTTTATAAGTTAAACGAATCTTACACGCGATCGATATATTGTATTTCTTTATTTCTTAAAATAAGTATAGCATATGTACCGATACAATGGTTATGAATAATAAACAATTATTGTAATATATACATATATATTTGAGGCATCCTGTATATTCTACGTAGAAAGTTATACATACATATAGTTATGTATATAATTACGACAGTTATGTATACATATATAATTAATTGATTTCTCGTAAATAGATCAATTGTGAATTATGTGAAATATAAACTAATTACTTGCTATATAATTAGTTTATTGTTTTTGATCATACTGTCTGTCTAATTTTTAAAATATTTATATATATGATAAAAACTCATGCACGATTTAAAAAAGTATATATTTCACACACACAACAATTCTAAATTATTCTCTCTAAATAAAATAGTTAACAAATACGAGAAAATTCAATGAACATTACAATCGTCGAAATGGAGAAGAGAAAAAGCAAAAAAGCTTATGTTCATTGATTTGTACGTTTTACAGTTCTACGATCGCATTTCACAACCATCAACAATTCTGTGATTACGAGTTCAATCGAAAGTTTTCCATGATCACTGTTATATACTTCCGGCGCGATACGGCTGTAACTTGTTTAAAAAAGACCGTAGCAAAAATACCTTTGTTACTGCAAACGCCGCTAATCTGTTGGACGAGCAATTCTATTAAAACGTCATTAGCGCATTATTGTACGTGACACAAGAGTAAAGGTGCGTATAGTAACGGGTTTAAAAACGTTTCTGTATGAGCACAAACTAAATTAATGACGTTAACGTCATTAGCTGACAACATATTATCACAGCTGTATTTCGAGTATTTGATTCCGTATAATTATCCCTTGATCTATGCTGTACCACTCCCCGTTAAATAACATTGCATACTCATAAGCACGGTGAAGGATATCGCTTTGTCGCGAACGTGATATAATCACATAATTATGCAAGCGTGCACTCCAAGTAAAACGTCTCTTAGCCGACAGTTTTTGGACAGAACATTTTTATGATAGGGAAAACTAAATGTTTAAGCCGATTTTGTCGTTATTAATCCTTCGTAATATATTTCGATCCGGTTATTGGCTCTTAATGGTTATCGAGTTTATTAATTAAAACGACTAAGCCATTCATAACAGGATTACATCAACGACATCGATGTACGAAATTTTATAACATGTAATTCTAATAAGTGCATATTTTTATCGAAATGTAAAATCCTTATATACAACGACACTTTATTTCGGCAAAATACACTGACAAAAAATTAAACGAGCCATACAATGTAATTATTTATATTCAATTTTCTGTACTCTTTAAAAATGTTAGAATAAAAAATCTCATTTTTCTTCTTAAAGAATAAAAGTATTAAAAATTGAGCCTGTCTCTCTCTCTCTCTCTCTCTGTATGTGTGTGCGTGTGTTTCAAGACTGGTTCAATTTTTATATTTTAGAGTGAGATTCTACTTCAAAGAATTTATAAATACATATATGTTCAGATTTTAAACAAATAAAGTATAGATATAAAAATATTGTATATACAAATATGTTACATCCCTTAGTTTAAAATGTATGTGTTTATAGTGTATATGAATTAATACGTAACCATTAAAAGCATATTTATACATAATTGGAAATCCCATTAATTCGTTTATTTACATTTCCAAAAGGCGTAGGTATATATTAGCTAAATATTCAAACCAATCATATTATAAATAAATGATGTATTAAAATAAATTGAGCGTAGTAAGCAAATGTGCATCACGCAATAATAAATTTCCCCGAAAATATTTCCATAATTATATAAACCATAGAAATGATAAACAAGAAAAATATAAATGTATAGCATTAATTTTTACATTAATTTACATTAATAATATTAATTAAAGTTCACAGAAAAAGTTATATATATATAAATGTGATATTTATACATTTTTAAACGCGCGCGTGTGCACACACACACACACACACACACACACACACACAGAGAGAGAGAGAGAAAGAGCGAAGTGAAGAAACTGTGAGAAGTTCCATGGCGTGAATTAAAATCGTATAAAAATTCGGTTTACAGTATTCGAAAGCATGAATCTTTACCTTTAATTTCTTTTTTGTTGAGCTCTGTACGATTTCTTTTCACCGAGTTATTCAACGTTGAAGTAAAAATAATCCTTTTTCCTGATGTTAAATGACTTTAATTTTATTAAAAAGCTGCAGGCAAACTTGAAGATAAAATAACTTCGTTAAGAATCATCGTATTGTGATGTTTAAAAAACCATTTTCAAGCTTGAAATCTTTACTTTTCATACCGGTAATTCAAAAAATAGTATTATTGATATTTTGTGAAGTTACATAAAGATAAGTAAAGATGCGTCAAATCTCAAAATTTTTTACGAAATTTGAGAAGTTCCACGACACGAACTAAAAATTGTGCACAAATCTTTATAAAATGATTTACAGCATTCGATTACCTTTAATTTATTTTTTTGTTGAGCTCTACGATTTTTTCACCGAGTTATTCAACACTGAAGCAAAAGTTATTCTTTTTGCTTTAATGTTAATTAATTCGGTGAAAAAAAAATCGTACAGAACTCAACAAAAAAGGAAATTAAAAGGTAAAGGTTTACGCTTTTGAATGCTATAAACCAAATTTTTATGCGATTTTTAATTCTCGTTATGGAACTTTTCAAAGTTAGTAAAAATTTTTTAAGCACTTTCATTTGTGTCAGTATAACTTCGTAAAGAATTAATCAAATCGAAATATCAATTACCATTTTCGAAAGTAGAGATTTCAAGGTTTAGAATGCTTTTTAACAAATTTTTTACAATCATTTTTGACGAAGTTACACTCTTTTGAAATTTGCCTATTTTTGGAGGGCAGAATAAGTGATGCTTTAATTTTACTGTTGAGTGTATATTACATATTTGAAAAATATATATATAGAAATTGGTGGATTTATAAAGCAAACAATAATTTAAACATTTATTTCTTATATTTGATATTTTAATGCTAAAGAGAATATTAGAATTCGCATAAAATTGCGAAATATGATAATTTTATATTATTAGATATGACACATGTCCATTATCATTTTGTTTTTGCTATTCATGCAGTATAAGTTTTCCTCCTGAATATGCAGTGATATATGCAATTCATACAAATTTCGTTTTGCATAATTTTATTTCCATTTTTGGATCCCTTCTGAATATAAAAAAACAAGTTATACCTATTTGAATAATGTACGCGAATTGAATATCGTAGATTATTTTACTGGATTATTTTAGCGCATAATCCGAAAATCAGAAAACCCACAATGTGAACGCATCACGGTCGTTATTGCGTATTCCAACCCGCACCGAATCTAATTGCAAATCGCTTGCGTGTAATGGCTCGGAAGCCAAAGCTGTAGCGGTCTATCGATTACCATGGGTTTACAGTCACCATTAGAGTCGATTACAGCAGGCCTGTTCCTAGTTTCGCTAATATCGATATAACGTCAAAGAGAATAAATCATAAATATCTCTCTTTAAGAATTAATTGTTTTGAATATAACAAAAATTGTCTGATCAAAAATATAAAATCTGTACAAAAGTTTGTGCCCGATTTATCTCATTCAAAATTAATAATAAATCGGATACGAACTTTTGCACTGATCTAATAGAATAGATCTTATAATTTTCAGTTTTTTCTAATATCTAAATATGTAATTCTTTTTAAAGTTCCATACTATAATTCTTACATATATTATTTTTCATGGTTTATATGCACACAAAAATACTATTTTCCTATAAATATAAAATGTGATTGTACGGTAATTACAGTTACAGTGCTCATGCAGACTTTGAACGAAATTTCATCGAACTAAAATGTAAGTAATCGATAATTTATTCAGCTAAATTTTACATTATTCTGTTACGTTTTATAATATGTATAATAGATTTTTAAAAAGCTATACACTGTGTTTGCAGAACACCTTAAAGAAACATCTTGACATTATTGAGAATTAAGTATTGTGTCATTCTAATTTTGTTTTTTGTCTAATAAACGATAAAAGTAAAATAACACAATAGCGCATTTTTCGAACGTAATTAAAAATTATATGTAAATGTCGTTGTTTTGTCGTTGTGTTATTACTCACTTGAATGTTGAAGAAAATAGAATGATAGTTGATTGACTTGAGTCACTAAATGGAAAAAAATAACGCTCTTTTACTTTTCTCTAAAATGTTATGCATTCTTGCCCATGTAATTACTGGACAATAGAAAGAAGACAGAAAAAATAATGTATTAGAGATCTGTACATATAATATACATATAACACTACTATATATATAATAATACAATTTTAGCAACGCTTATACGTGCTTCTTGCTTGCAAAATTGTGTGTGCGCGATAAACAAAGTTTATAATACGTTTTAATTGAATTTGACAAAATTGATTTTAACTTTTATGTATAAAGAAATTATGCAGGAACATTATTTTATGGGAATATAAAAATCCTTTAAAATGTTAAATGATATAGATATTTTTCATATTTTATATTTATATTTCTTTACATAATTTGCTACAAAATTCCTACAAAATATGCTCACGATCAATTTATGTTTGTGTATAACACATATGTATGTTTGTAAAGTATGCAAATTTTCAATAATTAATTTTCAAAGTCAATAAACGTAATTTAAATGCCATTATTGTAATTAATACACGCGTGCACTATTATTATTTTATCATGGAAAAACTTCTTCATCCACTCGTATTACATTTTATGAACCATTCGTTGACAGTCTCGCCAAAGTATTATTCCTTAATATGTCATCGTCTAATTAGACGACAATACAGTTATCATTCGCTTTATTCATATGGATTTCATCTATGTAGATTATTCTATACATGAAACATTTTGTTAGGCAGAAAATTTCGCGATAGGCGTTGAACCGCGAGTACCTTAAAGATTCTCGACACGCTCGTGTCGAAACGACGTGACTCTTGGTGAGTAAATTGTAGGTTTTCAGGGTTACTTGACCTAAAACAAGCTACATACATTAGCGAACTAAGAGTCTGAGACTTCCTTGTTTCTCGTACCAACAACCTTTTTCGAACTGATGGCGCACCAGATAATGTCGATTAATTTTATAAAATGCACATCTCCTTCAAGCGTACAACAATTAATATTCGTAATTGCAATAAATAATGACTACTAAAAAAAAGACATAATAGCATTACATTATAAAAAATAAATAGAGATATATTGCAAATTTCAAATAGATTTCTTATTTCCTTTCATATTTTCCCGAAGAAATGTGCTTTTTAGAAATATACGCTTAAAATTATTATTATTTTAATTAAAAATTTATATAAAAATTTATGTAAATTCTAATATATCACGAAATAAATAAAATTATAGATTGTAAAGAATATATTATATTTTGATATAAATTACTGCGAAACATACTAAGGAATAGATTTTTATATTGTATATTTTCTACTTATAAAATAATTATACACTCAACAGTAAAATTGAAGCACCACTTATCCTGTCTCCCAAAAATAGGCAAATTTCAAAAAAGTGTAACTTCATCAAAAATGATCGTAAAAAAATTTATTAAAAAGCATACTAAAAATTCTTGAATCTCTACTTTCGAAAATGGTAATTGATATTTTAATTTGATTAATTCTTTACGAAGTTATGTAGACACAAATGAAAGTGCGTCAAATGTCAAAAATTTTTACTAACTTTGAGAAGTTCCATGGCGTGAACTAAAAATCGCATAAAAATTTGGTTTACAGCATTCGAAAGCGTGAACCTTTATCTTTAATTTATTTTTTTGTTGAGCTCTGTACGATTTTTTTCATCGAGTTAATCAATATTAAAACAAAAAGGACCACTTTTGCTTTAATGTCGAATAACTCGGTGAAAAAATCGTAGAGCTCAACAAAAAAATAAATTAAAGGTAATCGAATGCTGTAAACCAAATTTTTGTAAATATTTGTGCACAATTTTTAGTTCGTTTCGTGGAACTTCTCAAATTTTGTAAAAATATATATATATGTATATAACGAATCATAAATCTGACAATAGCCTGCATCCACAACACAAAACTGCATCTATAGTGATCTATATATTTCACAAGACACGCACTTCGATCGATAGATACATTCAAACTGATCAGTAAATAAGGATAATGTTATGTGTGCAGTGTGATTTAATGTTTATTTACGTACCATGATACATTTGAACGATTAGCGGTATACCAACAAGCAGAAAAGACACGAAATTATTCAAAGTGTGCCTTGAAACAATTTATTTTCTATTCAATTATTTTCCATTATTGACCTTGCGTAACCTTGAATGACCTTTAATTATATGTCACTGTATTTGTCTTAAAATGTTCTATCAGAATGTAAATAAAAAAACATATCATTTCATTTAAGAAAAACAGATTTGAGCTTTGCCTATCCTTTACGCCTCCATCTACAAAACAATTACTGACATCATATTATGCCCCTCGAAACCAAGCGACTTTTGTTTGATACCTTTCCTTCTATTATTAAAAACAAGCGAGTTATTCAGGTGACCTGTTTTAAATGCCCCTCACCCTGTATAGTAGCGCGTATATACAAGAAAAACATTTTCCTTAATGTAGTCGGACGTTTGATTACACAAAGTGGAATAATCCCGATTTAATCCAAGACTTACTATGGCGCGGCTTCAGGATCGGCTTCCGTTTCCTCTTTTCGCTTAAATTTCAATGAACCGAGAGGGAGGGAAGGAGGGGGAGAGAGAGAGAGAGAGAGAGAGAGAGAGAGAGTGAATAAATCACCGCACACAGAACCAACAAAATTTTAGCTAAAGCAAATGCACTGAAATCTAACCCCAGCGTATAAACAACTTGCAATCTCTATCGCGCCGTAACTATCGCCACTCTCTACGAATGCAACGAGACTCGTCCAAGGCAGTAACGCGAACAATAGCCACTATCGTACACCTTGTACGGAGTAAAGTTAGTTTGTTAATACATTATTAATTGATGAAGAGCAATGTTAATTAATGACACTAATTATTGTAAATGTACTACATGTTGTTCATTTTGCATGATCAATTAAGTGCACACATACATTGTATATGAGGTCATAATGTGTGTTTCAAAATGTATAAAAATATTAGAATAACCAAAAATTTATTGAAAATAAATATTTTCGCGTTTTTTGGATATTTATTCTGGAAGTTATATTTAATTACATTATAGCAGTATTGACACAAATTGCTACATTATATTGACAGATCATCTACAATTATTTTTTATTTCTTATTTATAATATTTAATTAATTAATATTTATATACTTTTTATTGATATTTTGTCTTTGTATTTAAATAGTTTTATGGGATAATTATGAAAATATTTATAACGATAAATATTTTAATTTCTCTTCTCATTTTATAAATGCTACTATGTTAAAATTTTACGGAATATTAATTATTTGAAACGGTAAAAAATTTTTTAAACATAAAACTGAAGCATGTTAAGATTTCATAAAATATATTATTAGTTAAGATACAAAATCATATAAAACATGAGAAAGAGAATAATATTACATAATCAATAATACCACATACATACATCGTATTTTAATAGAAAATCTCTATGATATCACTTAAAAAAAATAGAGAATTAAGACAAATATATGTATATATATAACGGGATTTCTATATGATAAAAACTTGGAAAATTAAAATAAATTATGTCATAAACAAGATTAATCATTTTTTTAATTCAAATTTACTTTTTGCAATTACATTTATTTTAATTAAATTTAATTTCTCTTTGTATATTCACTTTGCGTAAACGCTTTTCGTTTCAACGTAGTAAATATTTATTGTCTGAAAAAAGGATATACTCATACGTCGATGTCTCATAACTGCTATCAACTTATTAATATTCTCTACTTTCCGTAAGATAAGAGAAGAAAAATCGTTACTTTACATTCTTGACAAAATCTCCATGCTATGGAAGCTACCGCAATAAAATTTGTTTACATTAAAACGTACATTTTGCGACGGAATTATACAGAGACAAATGAGCCATTGTGATTTTGCTGGCTTAAATGATACAACATTGGGATTTCGTTATTTGTGAAACTAGCAAATGTTCGCGTGGGACAACGCGATAACGACGATATATAATCGAATCATCTTTTTAACCCTTTTATTTTACGAATGTTATGTCACCTTGGCAAATTAAATCGTGTTTCCTATTGGCATCGCGCAATTTTATATAATCTATGTGACAAGCGCCATGTAAAAAGTCTCGTTCGCCAGCAACGATCAATGGGACGTAAAAATGTTCTTATGAAAAAAAATTGTGCTGCGAGCATATGAAAGGTAGGCTTTACGATCCATTGTGTGCGCCAAACGGTATCATAGGTGTTATTTACTCTATTTCATTGTTAATTAATTCACTCATCAGTGCGAGCGTGGAATTTTTACCAAATAATTATTCTTTATTACGATATAAAAGACCTGATGGTATAAAACCGCAAGATAAATCGTAACCCTCATTTCTCGGAACAGCATTAATTGGAGATGTCGTTACATAAGTGATACAAAAAGAATTTTTCCGGTGGCGTTTGCTCATCATGACATTTTTAAAAGCATTTATACCTTTATACGAGAACGATAATTTAATGGCTGCTCATTTGCATGACCATATTGTTATAGTATTTTCTATTCTAATATTACGTGAAATATTTATTAATTTATTTATTTATCTCCATGATTCCGAAATATTGATAATCACTAACAAAATAAATATATATACCTACCATATACTACTAATCAGTTACATATGCATACAGCAAAACAAAGTTATTAAAATTAACGAATACGCGATTTTATAATTCAATACATAAAATTCATCTCTCATACAATATAAAATTATATTATAGAACAATTATAGGAATGTACTATGAAAAGTAATATGAAAATATTAATTTACAAAAATCAATTTTTTATCACTTCCATGAATATGAACTATATATATATATAATATAAAACTTTCTTTTAATAAATTTTATTAATTTTTGGCACACTGCGCTCATTATTATTATGTATAAATCATGCACCAAGAAAAATAAAGAATTATAATATCTTTTTACAATGTACAGTATTACAAATCTATATATAATATAAATTTTTATTCATCTACAATTTTAACTATTTATGTACTACATAACATAAGTATATAATTTATATAATTATTTTTTTATTGTAAGCAAAACATTTAATTATGTAGCTTAAAAATTCATAGATAAAAGATGAATACGTTTAATCATTTTCTACTAATGTAGATTAACTTTAACTCGGTTTAATTTACTATTTATTTTCTAATTCTTAGAACTAGAGAAAGATAAACAGTTAGTTGAACCAAGATTAAAATTATAATAAATTACAATAGTAAAAATGGGCATTATA
The DNA here is from genome assembly GCF_001594065.2 of Cyphomyrmex costatus. Lineage (NCBI taxonomy): Eukaryota > Metazoa > Arthropoda > Insecta > Hymenoptera > Formicidae > Cyphomyrmex > Cyphomyrmex costatus. Next base: position 270,403 of record NW_017280375.1, on the reverse strand, counting down.
TGTTCTACATTGTATATGAAAGATATGAGATGTTACAGATTGTATCGACTTTTCCACTTTTTATATTCACACAGAAAAAAGATTAATCTCTTGTTCAAGCTTAGTGAAATTCTGCTATGTATTTTATGTAGATATGCACATAATCGTAATGATGTTAATGATCTGATGTCCTAACGGCAATCATAAAACGACAGAATGCATTCATTTTGCTCTTTACGGCATATCTTGGCGAGTGCCATCGTGAGTTGAAAACTGTTACCGTCAACGTAAGCATCAGCCAGAAATTTCCGGCCGGATATAAACCGCGTGAAATTTTCCAGTAACTGCACGCTTCGATCGGTATAACCAAATAACAAAGAACGAGTGTTGCAATCGCACGAGAAAAGCTCTCGGCTGGCCGCTCGTTAACCCTTTGAGACCCGGATGTTTCATTTCGGAGAAACGCTATTCAAAGTTGTAGCGTGAACAGGGTGATGGTGTTGTACAAATAAAGTTCGTAAATAACTAGAGAGAGAAAGAGAGAGAGAGAGGGAAAATCCATTTTGATCCGTAATAAATATCTTCCACGCAATACATACATCTCTTAGCTCACTTATAAATATTGACATTACATAAATTAACACATGTAACATATACCATAATAATAACATAGAAAATCTTTATATTACATACATTTATATCGACGGGAAATTTAATAGATAATAGATAAAATCATTAATAAATATGTATGTCAATATGTTCAAATTTGTAGATCTGACAAAGATACTTATATGTATTATATAAAGTTTATAGAGTTATTTTGAATCCTCTCAATTAAACAACTGAAACGAATTTTTAAAAAAATTGTGTGATTAAAGACACATTTTTACCTTTGTCTTTGTCGTTGTCATCGTCTTAGAACTATCTTTGTTAAATAAAATAATGAGAAAATAACTATATATATCCTTTTTTCCTCAGTATATAATCTAAACTGAGATCACTATACACTAGTATTAAGTGAAATTTATTGTTAGAAACCAACTATTATCCTTATACATATACATTTCGCGATAGAAACGTGCACTGCATGTCCGATATCTCAACTCCTAAGCAAAGACAAACCGAGAGAGAGAGAGAGAGAGAAATGAGGGGATAAAACCGATGGAGTCTGTGATAAAAAAAAGCAAGAGGATATAGGTGATGCCTTATTCCCTTCTCGTTTCCGGAAACAAAACTTTACGACTCCAGGGAGAAATTGTAGTTGAATCTTCGAAACACTCACCTCAGTACAACATATACAGTTGCACTTGGTATTTTGTACTGACGATACACTTTCGAACTCTTTTCCCCTATGTATTATTTTTTCAAGGAGCTTTGCGCCAAAGAGAAGGGACAGCAATAAAAGTAGTATCAACTATCCAGAGACTAACGAAAAAATAAAATACATAAACAAACCTAGTACTTTCTTAAAAATCTATATGTATAGCAGTAACGCAATTGATTATGTTGATCCATCACCAATTATTAATTAATTATTTTTCAAAGTTGATATCAGGATGAAATCATACTGATCTACCTTCATTTTACATGATATATCTGTAATTTTTTCCTCTTTGAAAAATGTGATTAACAGATATTTTATTCATATTTACTATGTATATGAAAGATGTATCTTTTTATACTTTTGGTATTATAAACGTAAGTAAAGTAAATGTGACTAAAATTAATTATATATCAAAAATTTCCAATTTTAATTACATATGCAGTAGAGGAAATACACTTACTTTTACAAATATATCAAATTAAATATCAAATAAACTAAATGCTAAAGTCCTAAATTATAGATAACACATATAAATGTAAAAAATATAATTTTAATAATTCAGTCACATTCCATGTAATATTTCCTAATAACGATAATTGTATCGTCATTAATCATTATAGGATTATATTTGATCCTATAATTACATATATGATTACATATATGATCCTATAATATACATATACAGTCAATTCTGTTCAATACCTCTCAATAATATCTTTATTTACTTAAAAATAAATATTATTATCGCGTGGTTTTCATATTTAACTTATTTTGATTGTTTTCTGTTTGATTTATTCTGTGTGTGTCTAGGTGTGTGTACCAAGTTTAAAAATAAAAATTAAAAAATTTTATAGACAAAGAAATTCGCGCACGCGATTACGAAAATACAAAAATACGAAAACTACAACACAATTTTGTGAGTTATGTCAGAAATTTTCACGACGCGACTATATGAAACAAAACGAAAAGTTTCCCAAGAGTTCTCGCATAGTTTTCAGTTAGCGTTGTCGCATCCCAATTTAAACATAAATATTTTACTTTTGCCCAAGTCAATACAACAGAGAAAATTACTCTTTACATCACTATTACGAGGATAAAAAATAATTTAACCACATTGTAAATAATGTTGCCTATATATGTATTTATTCGATTTTACAGTATAGTACTTACTTTTCTTTCCAATTTCATTTAATATTGAAACTAACTTCTTTCATTCTTTTTCTATTGTACATTCTTTCAATCGTTTCACTTATTGTCACAGATGTATAAGGAAAAATATTATTGCTGAACTGTGATTTAAAACAGAATTTTTAATCAATTTAATCCTTAAACAATACGCAATTGAAATAGTGAACAATGGAAAATTATGTGCGTTGGAACAAAAGAATTCGAACATTTCTACATTTTGGAACTGCCTAAAAAGACATCGGTGCACACAAGTGCGAGTGTCTTATTGTTAGTTACATTAAGGCTTTTCGATATACGAGAATTCGTATGAATGAAGTCGTCTCAAGCCAGATTAGTCAACATTTCACTTTAGACGAATCAGCGCTCTAAAGAGAATAGAGGCGAGTTATGAATTCCTAATCCAGCTTATGTGCATTTGGTTTATGTAAGAGTAGGAGCATCTACAATTCCACATGATATCCGTATTCGCATGCGTGCATTTCAACGCAGAGATACAGACCACGGTTTCTGTAAATACATATTCTCGTTACGATGTTACACAGATGTCGATTAAACCTTACTACATATGCACCTCTAAAACAGACAGTATTTCACATACACTAAATAAAGTATCTGAATCATGTATAGTAATTTATATACGTATAATATTATACAACGGTACTGCCAATTCGAACGAATTAAGACTTTTCTTCTCATTAACTTTTTAAAATTATATTCAAGTATAATATATAGTAAAAAGTAGTAAATATTCCAAAGGTTCATATACAAAGAAAATTAAGTTTTATATTTCCCCGCTGTGATTATTTACTTTATATTAAAATCATCATTAATCGCAGTTTCTTGTTAATTTGCAAACACAGACTGTCTTGCTATTGTATGTCCTGCATATGTATATTTTGATATAATATTTCATTAATTTAACGTATGATGTGTGTGTGTGTGTGTAAAGTTTCATCTGATATCAAAATTATATGTATATAAAACTAAATTAAAAAAGTTATTGTTAACATTTCTCTGATACGTTATATAGAATGACAGACATCCCAAAATTTCGAATGCGCAATAAATCAAACTAACGAAACTATCATCTTTCACGATCCAACTGACAGATAAAGGATCGAGAATCGAAATATATCAAAAATTCATTATAGAGTCTAATCGTATTATTGATCAATTATTTGATTGCTGCTAAATAAGCTATAGAATTAAGAATGCTACTACATTTCTCATCGTCAGTAACAGTTTGCCGTGACGCATAGAGAGAACAAATCAAAATCTGACTTTACCAAGCAACCAAAAATTTACTGTTTACAAATAGTCTTAAAAAAATTAAATTTTAATAATAACTAAAAAAATTAACAAATTGTAATTCAAAGTGGAATTTTGGAATATGAATTTTTATTTCAATCAGAATTATTAAAGTTTCAATTTCGATTTTATTTTTATTTCAAATTTTTACGTCATATTTAATTTAAATTTAAACGTGATTTCTGCTTTAATTTTAATCCTAATTTTAATTTTAGTTTTATTTATTCAAATATCAAGTTTTCTGAAATGAAATATAATAATATATATATATATATATATATATATATATATATTACGCAGGGTACACTGGCCAAACCCTGATTTGAGTATCTAGCGTTACAACGCGGTTGAACGCGGTACACCGGCTTTCTCGCTTCTCACCACGCTGACTCGCTCGGTTGCCGTCTCTCGACCGCGCGCGCATCACGCTTGCCTTCCTTCCTTCCTTCCTTCCTTCCCGGATAGAACCGCTACTCTCCGCCGCGTAATTGGCTGGAATATCTAATGGATTCGGTTAACCCCTTCACGAAGGGCTAGCGGTTGCACGTTGCACGACGGCACCGGGATTGAGCAGATAAAGTCTGAATCTCGTTCGTACGCCTCATGTATGATACGACGATCGCGATAACTTGGCATGCACTATAGAGATTAGACTGAAGGAATTCAACGATAAATTTAGATTCCATGTTAACGTGGAAACAGCGGCAATATCAAAATTCTCAACATTTGTGACGTAGACTAGTTATCAGAAATATATTACGATGTTATATCGCAAAATTCAAGATATTCAATATATTACAATATTGTTCAATAGAATATATCGTTACTTTACCTTTAAACAATCAATAAATGCATATCAAACTTTTGACAAGTTTGACGTCTTGAAAATAAATTAATTAATTTCTTGCCATTGGCATATAGTATTGATAATATAGTTATACATATATTTACTGTTATAATTAGAAATATATCGTAAAAAATAAAACATTATTCCCTTCCACCCCCCTTCTCTCTCTCTCTCTCCGCAGTTTTTCGTTTCGAAACTGCGTGAATCTCTGAGAAAACTAGATCTCACATGCAATATGTTTTATATGTAGAATGTATTGTATCAGTTTATAGTACGATCTAGTAACAAATGTAAACTTCAAATGTGTACGTGAAATCTATTTACAGTGCCATGAGTGATTACTTTCGAGACTCCTTTTCAAAGCCCGTGATTGAAGCAGAATACTATATACCTATCACAAGTATATAGACTAAACCTTCTAGAATTGAGAATAGAGAGAGCTTGTAGTATACATTGAAAACATCTCTATACTTATATGTACATACGTATTCTTTATATTTACATTGCAAACCGACAGTTCTTGTATTATAAAATTAACAGCGAAAAATCAGACATTCAAGTGTAAGCACGTTATACCGAATAGTTGACCGAAGTAATTGTAATTTGCGATGAAACTTATACTTATTGTTTCGAGCGATCCATTGTTTTAAGACATCTTTTTTGTATTGTGTAAGGTAAGTCACTTTTTATTCCTTAACGACCAAAAGAATTTAATCAATCATCACCATTTAACAGCAATATCAAATCTGTAAATCTGATATGACTCATACAACAAGTACAAAGCAAGCTTAATTAAATTTGTATTAGCTGAAGATAACTGCAAAGTGAGTCAAAACGTACTAAATTTTGTTATTTCAATTAAATAAAAGAGTAATTGAATAAATTCACTTCTTATTACTATGTGTACCAACAACAACGCTGTACTCTCATTCGCCCTTAATTTTTGGAGTTCATGGTTTTCTTGTTATACATGAATCAATAGAACATTAAATTATTTATTGGTACCTCTTATCAATACGTACAATTTTTATAAATGTTAATAAAATATCTAAAGATTTTATAATTATATTATAATAATTTTTTTATAAATTATTACATTGTATATATATCGTACGCAAAATTTCACTTGGAAATTAATAGCAGAGTTTATTATTTATGGCATATCATCGTCTGATTTACATTCATAATATAAAGTTTGTTTTTCCAAGAAAATACAATGATGTATCATCTTTGTTTCAATGCGCGCAAAAACGACCATCGTTCTATGTTACGATGCGGTTTTCGTGGCGGTGTCATTTTCCATTTATTCTAATTCGTTTTTTACTTATTATTAGTATCCGTGTCGTAACCATGGAAATTGCATCGGTTCGGAACCTATCGTGGCGTACATGCCACAGATCGGCAATAAAGCCTCTATTGGGCGCATCGAAACACACCACATTGTCGTGTGACTACGGAAAAGCGCTGTCGATGCGAATTCAAATGGGCTTACTGAATTTAAATTTAATCCGTGAGAATCGTGAAATATAAAAGAAAGTCAAAGTTTGCAAAGTAAATAGAGAAGGACGGTTTTATGCCGCAAACTGCCACAAAAAATGAAGGGATACAAAATTTTATTATATCGATAATTCAAAGATCTATAGAATTTGAAAAAATTACATTTTTTGTTATTTGTAAATAATTATAATAAAAAAATTTTTTTTATTACTATTGTAAAATCTTGAATATGTTGTGTCTATAAAATTGTTGATTTCAAAATTAAAAAAAGATTAAATTTTTTCCATTTTACAACACGGTCAATAATTACAATATATACAAATAAATACAAATAAATATGAATGAAAACACATTTGCTTTAATAAACATGAACGATTCCGTTGTGCTTGCATTCATGAAGCAATTTTTTATTCATGCTTGTTTGTATTCGCATACCTTGTCTGAATTCGACTTTGCATAATTTATTTCTTTTCTGATTTTTAGTATCTATAAAATTATAATTACCAGAGAGATTCATTATAATAATAATAATATTGTTCAATAAAAAAAAAAACACAAATCTCTTTTTCTCTTTGAAGTGTCATAGAATACACCCCGAAGGATTTTGAGTAAATTAAGATAAAGTGAGTCAAAAATAACATTTTTGCTTAGTAAATCAAGATTTAGAGCCCTAAAAAATCTTAATGTACATTCAAATTCTGCCAATGGCATCATATTCAGCGCAAACAAAATTTCATGGTATTTGAAAAAGAATTTGGATGTTCTACAATAATGTATCGTTTCTCAACTATTTCCTTTTTAAGAATTCTTTCTGTAAATAGAATCTGTGAAACGCGCGCACATAAAAACATGTAATATGTTTTCTGTTATAAATCACTCTTAACGTTTAGTACTAATTAAAAGAATTGAAAGCAAAAACCAGGAAATGATAGAAAGAAAATATTGTGCATAATACTTATTTTTCGAAAAACTATAAAAACTATTAAAATTAAAAATTTTTGAATCATGAATTATTCAATCTAATAATTTGCTCTGCGGCAATTTCTACTACACGTTTGATACGCAATGTCACCAAGCATATGAGGTGCCGAAAAGCCTCGAGAAACTTTGAAAGACGTAGAACCTCCAAAGTTGATCATGACGTTTAAGTTTATAGCGACAATGAAGAGTGTTTCTGAAGAGGAAACTGCGCGCACTTCAACACCGCGCCGAGGCAAATATGACGAGACAAGTTTACCACTTCAGAAATTGCCGAGGTGCAAGCGTTTGCATAACGATCTTCTTACATCGAAGCAGTGTAAAAGGCTTCTACGACGCGATAGTAACGCAAATTTCTTTTTTCTTACAAAAACTAATTTCCAAAAAAAACACATTTTAAGATTCTTGAACGGAATAATTTTAATAAGACTATGTGAAACTTTGAATAATACATTGTACAAGATAATCGTTCAAAATCATTTATCATTTTAAGGAAAGAAATTTTATAAAATAATAGTCTTTTTTAATTTTATAAAGTTATTATCTTCTCTTCGATTAAATTTGTAAGCACAGAAAGATTTCACAAGATTTCAGTCTGTATCGTTACCATCGCCACACGAAATGAAGTAAATGTTTATCCTTTCCATCATGTAAAGATCTAATATTAACAAACGTTAAACGATCAAAAATCCTATATAAAAATATGAATATACTAGTATAGAGAAGAATAATGTAAAATGAAAAAATCGACGAAAATATCGAAAACTCAATAAATTCTGAGGCATTAAAATATGGTATGAGTACATACATGTATGTAGTCACAGAAACGCTTAAAAAATTACTTGCAGAAAACACTGAAAAACCTGCATTATTACAAAGAATAATATTTGATATTTCTCATGTGATTAACTCACGAATCGTTAAAGGAAACGACAAACAAATTTGTTTAAAAGACACATATGCACTTTACCTTCTTTGCTCCAATTCAAAGTATCCTATTGTGTCATTATGCAAGATTATTATTTCAAGTTTCAAAACTACCGTAGGAATGGCGAAGTCAGTATGGTGGAACGCAAACAGTATACGACGAACACAAATACACTTATACAACGTTCACGATGTATACTGCAACGTCCAATTAATACTTTGTTGATCTGTAATTGGAGCATCGTGATTAGACTACTGCGTTGGTCGATGTAGTTTAGCCCCGGGCGATGGGGAACACTGTACCCGCGGTATATGCAGATACCCTCGTCGACCGCCTATCGTAACTACCTACATGCAGGCAACTCATCCGAGACAAACTGCAATTCCTCGTATTACTTACTTACTTACGTCGTACAAGATACAATTTCGAGCGGGCCAAACGAAGGAAGAAGAAGAGCAGAGAGGTAACCTGCTCTCTCGATGGGAATATTTTACAATGATTAATGATCACACGGTGCTGCTGCTGTTTTTTGTTACACGTGTTCCTTCATCACGTGTCCTATAAACTGCGTGGATATAAAAAGGTATCGACTCAAATGTAGATACAAACGAAAAGCCTTTCTCAAAAAGTTTAACTGACGGAAAAAGAAGCAATTCCCAAGGAGCTGGCAAAAGAGAGACGAAGGCAGAAACGTGTCTCGTATTTTGTGCCGTTATTATTAACGTGCCGCACATAAAACGCGAACGAGTCAACAAGTGGCAATATATTTCGCGAATATATTCTTAGTGTAAGCATTATTTACGCTCTTGCTAGACCAGAATAACTTAAAACGACTTTAGAGCAAGAGATGAAAGAGGACGCAACTTGCCGCCAGTTGAGACTCACACTAAAGGCGATGGTGCCTTTATGCAAAAAGTTTAAAGTTTCGGCGTACTTGATTGGTAGCCTGCACAGTAAAATATTTCGAGTTCCAAAGTGCGTCGCTTCGTGCGATTGATGATATTTCAAAAGTAAACTTTAAATGCTCTTGAGCGTACCGATTTCCTGGAACTAAGAAACGTTATGACGTTTTGTGAAAAAAAGCTATCGATTATAATTCCAATAAAGAATTAAACGCAATATCTCTGCACACTTTATATGCCGATTGCGAAGGAAGCTATGAGAAAAAGTTTACTTTCATTTACAAAGAACTTTTCATTAACGAACAAAATAGCCACAAAATAACTCACCGCGAAAAGAGCAATTCAATGGAACGAGTGAAATAAATAGCATTAAGAAATATGCGATATACCACACCAATTTACGACATTTTTTGTTGCCTCAGTACCGTGTGTATATACATACATATACATATATATTGTAGATACATATGCACCAGTGTTATATCCTCCAGTGTTATATCTCACAACCGTTGTCACGGGGGTGACATATTGCAAACGCAGTACTTTTAATTGTATGCGATATTGCGAATATGAGTTACTTGCTTATATGTTTTCAACGCATAAAAATACGTAACTAGCAAATAAATATTAATATGCGAAGAGCAACGTCGCATAAGTCGCTCTTTTTCCCTAGTCTACGTTCGGATGTATTCTCCTCTTCAGAATATTCCCCTGGAATCTCCCAGTACCGGAACACATAACGTGCGTTTTCACGCAAGCATAATACGGCACTTCTCACGTGTAAATAGCACGACTACACAACCATTAGGCACAAAAGTTCCATCGACGATTGGTGTCATTGGCACAATTTACATTTTTATCGTCTGTCATTGGAATCGCTGATTTATAAAGGGTATCGTGTAATATCGCGTCCAAAAATAAAATATCTTTTCATAGTCACATGCATGCGCGCGCGTGCACACTGACACAGCTTGGCAATGTCGCATCCCAAGTAACGTATTTACATGAACAACATGGACAACACGACGAAACATGAGGCCCAAGGGTATGTTGACCATCTCATATGGCTTCCCACTAGAATATGATACCGTTTTTTGTGCGCGTGCATAATAACGTTATAAAAACAGAATTACGGGAAGACGCCAGATGTTCTTCAGCGCAAACCATTCTATTTAATCCGACTTGTTCTACAAAACAGACCCACATATATATATATATATATATAATGATAAAAATATATATAATGAGAGAGAGAGAAATACAAATTGTATATAAGTAACTGTATAATATATTATATAAGTATATATTTGATATTTAGGACTTTAATTTATTAAGTTCTATTATCCTTGAGTAAGGAGAAATTAAATGTAAGTCATTCCCACGTAAAAAAAAGAATAGTTACGTTAAATGCTCGTTGGCATTGAAACATCGCATTCGCACGTTGGTGCGATTTGGTCAAATCATTAAATCGATCGATTTCAAGGCCGCAATTAGGAAATTACGCATTCAAACGCGACACGATGATATTCTACATAATTGTTGTGTTGGTGCACACGCACGAATGCAAACTCCTGCGCCACATTACGAGAATTAAATACACTGATTTATGTCTTTTATAAACAAGTAAATTCGTCACTGTCAAATTTTCTTGTTACACACACTGCATCAACGATTATTTAAATTGAGGAAATCTGGATGTTATGACTTTAACAAAAAATCGCTATTGAGAAAATAAATTAAATCGTTTATAAGTACGATATTCTGCAACGTTTAATTTACTAATACAGGGTGACCATTAGGATTGTATTAAATATTTTTCTTCTTTATTTTGTCGATCGTTTTTCTGATTAAGGTCGGTTATTTAAGATTTGTCAATTTTATTTGAATTATTGTATATAAGCCAGTATATAAGAGAATCAACATAAATCATCGAAAAAAGGAATTTAAAAATTTTTACACATTTTTTTTTAAATTATTGTTAAAAATATTAATGTGAAAAAGTAAGCGAAATAATTTATTATAAAACTTTTGTATAAAACATTTTTTGATATCTTAAATAGTGTTTGAGTTTATAACAGAGAAAAACCACTTTAACTATAAAGAGTAAATCCACATCTTAAATTCTCTGCATCAAATAATATTTTCTAAATTCATCTCTCTATTAAACATAAACAAAGTTTTATCAAAATTTAACATTTCGTGATATTTTCCTCGTAAGCATACTATTGCTTAAAATTTTTGTATACCCACAAAAATATTCTGACATTTAGCAGTTCCGTGTTAATGTCAGAGGATTTTCCATTTATATACGATCTCAAGAAAATACTCTACAAAATAAAGGAATTTTGTATAATCATAAAATGCTGGATTTAGGATTGCAATCCTTTTAATGCTAGAAGAATATCTTGTAACGTAAATTGTCACGTAAATGACAAACTTTTAATAATAAGCGTGCCGCTAGTATCTTGTATATTCTCTTATTTCAAAAGGCTATTCCAGTTATTATAATAGAATTTTTTATAGAGGAATTTATATTTGGACATAACTCATGTGTCCTCATTTTTATAAATGAATACGTGTTATAAATACGCGCCCGATTCATGTAAGACTTTTTACTTATTAAAGGAAATGCTAAAAGAAATAATTCTCCGCTTATCGACAGAATATTTTTTTTTTGTATAGATCCAAATTTTCTATGAAATTTATAATATGCTTCTGTATAGTTTTTATCTTTTGCCGGCAAAAGCACTCAATGTATAAAAAATATCTTTCCTTCAATAATGCGTTTATATTATAATACTCATAAATTGATTTGTATAACATCAAATGAAATTGACAAGTCTCAAACGCTTAATCCTAGTCATATATATATATATATATAAACAGAAGATAAAAAATATAACAATTTACTTTCAATACAATCTTAATAGTCACTCTGCGTAACAATACATCTTTAAATCTACAATAAGAATTAATATAGGTATATCTATCATTTCTTTCGAAATAGCAAAAATATATATCGAAAAGACAATTGTTAGAATGAGATGAGCAAATTTTATATTTATAAATTATAATCAATAGTCAATTAGTTATAGGAAATATATAACGTTTGATTTAACATCTGACATGATGTTGGCTCGATCGCATTCCGATGAGTAGCGTGGTGACATATGGAGTAGTCCGCGTCGCTACCTTATACCGACTCGAATCTCGCAATGCAAATGACAACACAACACGTGGCAGCCTTGTTACATTATAGATCGTACGTTATCAAACTACAAGTCCATTCGCCAGTCAGTCTCAAGTCTCACTGCGCGGATGATAGCACGACGATCTTGCATACACCCAATTATTATACTATGTAGCTAGGCAAAATAAGTATCGAAGCCGTACACGGACCGATTTGTTGTCACTACGCTTAACGTATTACGAAATAAATATATTGAAAAATATTACAAAATTCGAAAACTATTGAAGATTTTAGAATTTCGAGTCAAACATATTCTAGAACAGAATTCTATTTATAATTTTATACGTTGCATATCTATATATATGTATTTTAATAACAATTCTGAGTCTGTAAATATTTTTTATTTTACACGCCATATAAAATTATGAATAAAATTCTACATTAAATTAAAAAATAAATTAAGTGTGTGTTTTCAAACAATAAAACAATTATATATACGTATATATATAATCGTCTGTTAAAATTAATTGTTAAACCACGAGACTCTCTCTCTCTCTCTCTCTCTCTCAGTCCCAAAATAAATTTAATATGAATTTTTTAATTCAATTGCGCGATTAAAATATTGCAGTGTATAATGAATATCAAGCTAATTTTTTAAATCTATTTATTAAACCGTATTTATTAAACTTATGCCCAGATAGTTGAATTCTTCAGCAGAAATCATTATAAGTACAAGTTTTGAATATCTAATTGTAAGACAGAACTCCTTGATTCTTTTAATATACATCGAATTGAATTAGCCATTTTATTTTAGTATTTGATACAGTAATGCCAATATCGATAATAAAGTTTAGATTTCAACGTTTAAAAATATTTGTTGTTTAGCGCTACCATAAGAAACGAAAAAAAAGTTTGCCGAATAATGGCATAGATCTTCTCAAATAACAGATTGCTACAAAAATGGTTTCTTATTCATCTTTTAAATTTTTCATACAAATTATGAAATTTTTTGAACTTAATAACAATGAATTTTATAGAGTAGTAATCAATATTTTTAGTGTTGTTATATAAATATAAAGAAATGTTTTAAACCCCCCCTGATGTTCTCATTATTTTGTTTTTATCAAAAATATTAATAAACATTTTTTAATGAAGAAACAAAAATAAATAAACTAAAAAGTACTCGAAATTGAGATGGCACATATGAAATAAATAAAAATGCAATACTTCAACTAAGGCTTCTGAAACCTTTCTTCGTGTGATTCTATCTTACTACCAATATTTTATCTTCACGTCGTTCATGTATGGATGACAATTAAATAGGTTTGCATACGGGTTACAAAGCATAAGTTTCGCAATTAGTTTCTCTACCAGCGCAACTAATTCAATATACGGGATCAATATACTGACGATCGCATCATTGGTATATTAAAGGCTGAGTCTTCATTGCTGACAAGACAGGTTTATTCGTAACGCAACGATAATCCCCGGCTCCGGTTGTCAGTATGGATATCACCAATATTGTACATTATGGAAGACGGCCGAGATGTCGATACAGGGAACGATACCGAGGAAACATCAGTGTAGAACGAGCCGCGTGGTAAAATCAATAATCCAATACAGATGTCGGCAATCTGCTTCCGGTTGACAAGCTCGTGAGAGCCTTTTCCTGATTATGTACCTCATTAATATATCTTAAAGAGTATTTTCGGACATCTCAACAAATTGCTCTATATAACTCATATACATTTGCTATGAGTAATTTACTTAAAAAACTACTTATTTCATATTGATTATTAACGTTCCCGAATTTCTTAATTCCTGAAATCACATAGAGAGATCGAAAAAATTAAATCATACGAAAATATATGTATATACAATATAAAATATATAAAATAAATATGTACCTATTAGAACTATTTTTCGATTTAAAAAAATTCGAAATTAATTAAATAACCGCATCTCGATTATTATTTACCCTTACAGTAATATTCTGCCGCAAATTTGAAATGTTATTTTAAAATATACATGAATTTTTTTAAATATTTTAATTATTATTTACAATTATTTACAATTAGACGTATAAATTTCTTTTCATTCTTGGTCTGAAATGACGTACATACAATATACGAATATATTGTATTATATTATAATAAGCTTGATAACCGAAAAATATGCTGAGTAATTGAATATTATGGAATTTATGGATATAAGTAGTATTGTATAACACTAATAAGTATTAAAGATTCTAATAACAATTAATTTGGGGTGTGTCAAAATTTTTTTTATTTTTTATGATATAGTATAACAGAAACAAAGTTTTTACATACTAAAAAATATCCTATTGTAACTAGTCCTCAATTTTTTAAAGATTGTCACGTAAATCAACATTTTATGATTGAAAAAAACCCAGAATAAAAAATATCGTAACGAAAAAAAGAAAGATATATAATAATAATATAATTTATAATAAATTGGAAGAAGAAAGCCATTTACGGTCAAAGCTGGATCACAGTGCTTGTTATAATTGTGTGAATTTTATATACTGCGTATGTAGTCCCCCCATAAATCGCGACGCTGATAGTTTTTCAGCATTGACGCATACATAATTACTACCGCAGTAATATCACTTAGTTAAATTGACGAGCAATCTAACAAGATCCAATAAGATGCTATAAGCATCAAAAATTGTTAGATTACTCATCAATTTAACTAATTGTAAGTGATATTACTGCGGTAGTAATTATGTATGCGTCAATGCTGAAAAACTATCTATCAGCGTCGCGATTTATGGGGGAACTACATACGCAGTATATAAAATTCACACAATTATAACAAGCACTGTGATCCAGCTTTGACCGTAAATGGCTTTCTTCTTCCAATTTATTATTGTTTATCAATTAACGGTCTTAAATAATATTCTAGTTTAATATAATTTATATATATATATAATTTAAAAATATTGACTAATTTTTTATTTCCTGTGTGTGACATAGGAAATGCTATTGATTGTTCTCGCTCAAAGATGTTGAAATATTTCCGAATGTTGAGAATGTGTGAGTGCGGTTTATCCGAACTCGCGGCATACGTATATGTATCACAGCAATCGCTGGATATCACTCGATACCACAAGCGCCAAATCAATATGCTGTAACTCAATCACGAAATTTGAGGCAGCAGTGCCGTATCTACAAGCCAATTTTGATCGGAAAATCTCACCAACAGTGTAATTTTTGTTAAACTAGCTTTACTTTATGTTATCGATAATTATTATTTATAAAGAAAGGAGACAAAATTTTTAATCAAATAGAATTTATGTTTTTCATAAATTAATAAAATAAAATCACAGTAGTTTTATGGTCATCTTTTTCAACTCAATTTCATTTTAGTTTATTACTATGTTATTTTTAATTTAATTAACAAGTTAAGTCGAAACATCCTTGCAAAGTATATCGTATTATTAACTTATGTTTAAGGGATAAAACACTCCTTTGAAAAAAAAAACGGTATTTTTCTATCTTTTATACTTCCGGGTGTTTTACTTCTTAAATATGAGTTAGAGTACGTATAAAAAAATACTTGTCTCTTAGATTTTCGTGTTTAACAACATATTTCATGTATTGTAGAATCAAATTGATTCCGGACAGTTATAAAACTTCTCTTGTAAGCAAAGACGAACGTGTTATGTAAAAAACGTGATTTGGAATTCTTAGGAAAAATCAATTTTTCACTGGTGATCGTGGAGTAATGACATATTGAATCTTATTAAAATAATGGAACTTTAGGATACAGCGGTTGCAACCTAGATTCTATCGTCGTATTCGAACGAAGCGCTACGCCGCGCCTCCGAAAAAAATTAAGCAGATCTTATTTTTTTTCTACAAAAACTGTAGTTTTTCAATTATTCACTGCACAATAGCTCCGTATAAAATACAATCGGTGCATTGCTACAAGAGATCAATATTTTGAATAATATCTACATTAAGCAAGTGACAACGTGAATAAATAAATATGAATCAATAAGTAATAAATAAATATAAAAATAAAAATTACGTTTTGTCTTTTCTTTCGATTTTCTTCAAAACAGAGCAAAAACAAGCACGTCTTTAAAGGACTTTTTTTAGTTTATCGATCTCCTGCACGCTCTCAAAGTTCGGCTGTTTAAATTAGGGACTTTATATAGTAAACATTTCTGAAGACTGTCATACATTCTTATCACTTTACTCTGTGTGTGTGTGTGTGTGTGTGTGTGTGTGTGTGTATTCTCAAATATAAATGACCTTATTTTTCATGATATTTTTACATACATCTAAAATTACTATAGCATCAATATTTACAACATATAAATATTGGAGCTGTACTATAATTTTAGTTGTGTACAAAATTATATTGATATAAAAAATAAGCTAGATTACATTTGAAGATGCTCTCACTGTTATGTTTGAAGACACCTTTACTACTATACCTCGACAAGATTTTATCACTGATTGTTATTATGTGAAATATAGATGTTCTGTCTCACAGTCATATTCATAAATTTACTCTCTATATCTCAATATATTTCACATTTTTCGTAATTACTGTTGTATAAATAAATAATATAAAATATGATGTAAGCATTATAAATATATATGAAATACCATATTTTTTCTTAACTATAATTTTCTGTTAAGTGATATTTATATTGTGGAACATTGAAAAAATAAACTTCCAGTGTTTCAACCGAGGAATAAATAATAGAACTAATGTTGGCGGTGGATCCGTTGGGCCCATTTAATTCTATTATACGGTACTTAGGATCGTAACGTTCGGAATGTTTCGTGTAAACTTTCGCGATTTAGAGCTTCATACCGAACGTTATCGTCCCAACTCGAAACGTTTGTTTAAATGCGCAAAAGCTTAGTTACAATAAATTCTGTTAATTAGGATTTTACAAGAGGACAAATACTCCATCTCTGATCGTTGATATTATCATTTATCATTTTTTGTAAATACAAAAACATTCGAATTTTTTAATTAAATTAAAATACATTGATGCAGCAAGCATACAATACATAAAGTTTCATGGTTTCTTCATAGTATTAAAATACTGGAATACCAAGAGATTGAACCTTTTCTCATTTAAAGTTTTCTTTTTATCAATTATTTAAAATATTTAAGATATAAAATCAGTAATTGTAAAACAGTATTATTTTGAGAATATATAATTCCAGAGCATCGATATTTTTTTATATTCACAGTAGTAAATTGTTAAATAATATAAATTCTAACATTCAAACGAATAAAAGGTGTATTAAAATATAATATCACCTTGAATAAATAGATAATTATTCACATAAATGTGTACTAAATAAATTAATTTCTCCATTAGCTATTATATTCTTATTGATATTCATTAATTGACTCCGTGCCAATTTTGATTGTGGTAACTATACTGTTTCAATACTAATACATATTAATTTATAGATATAGGCATATTGAAAAAATACAATTTATTATAGAAAAAAGAAATAATTGCTCACATTTAGTTTTCTATTGATAAAATAGTTTGATAAAGAACATTATTGAAAATGTCACGCGCATGATATAAAAACATATTTATTGCGAAAAATATTAATTTCTTCAAATATAAAAAATGTTATATAAATGAGACAATAAAGAATAAAGATGATGTATTATATGTCATCATCTACTGATTTGATTTGCAAAATTATTATCATAAACATACATAAAGTGTAAATTTGATTTATACATTTATGTATATTATACGTATATTGTACGTGTATAATAGAGTACGTGTATAGTACTCTATTATATGTATCTTTTCACTTTTACATATCAATAATATAACCATTTTAAAATGCTTCGCTTTAATGTACATACAACAAATCGATATATTATAGATCTATGGTATGTCATTCGATCTAAAAAAAAAACTGATATAAAAAACTATGAAAAACTACTGAATACATATGATTTCATCGAAAAGATAAAACGTCAGAAATTAATCTATATCTATATAATATTATTGAGCACAATAAATACAAAGAACAGCATTTAAAAAATACCAATATTCTATGTAATTGTGAAGGAAAAATATTGTCTTTTCTAAACGTACATACGTCCCTCTCTCTCTCTCTCTCTCTCTCTCTCTCTCTCTCTC
>NW_017280375.1:245811-252015 GCF_001594065.2 Cyphomyrmex costatus | reverse complement strand
CTCTCTCTCCCCCCCCCCCTTCCTCAATTTAAAATTAATGGCAGTACAACGATAAAATTTTAGTATGCATTTATGTAAAAAGGTGTAATATTATTAAGAATTCTTGTTGCGCTCGCGCGCAATTAAATTATCTGTGAATCTTATACGCAAAATTAATATGCAATTAAATTATTGTGGGCCATACATTATATTTCGTTTATCACATATAAGATCGAAAGATAAACATGAATTATTTATCATGTATCTCACCTATGATCGTGCATACTAACTAACATAATATCATGATCGATCCTTTCTTTAATGCCGATGATGCAAACATAAATGTATTCTCTTATGCTACTGAATATGAAACGCGAAACTTGCGAAGGAGCGTTGAAGCTCGCCTTGCCGAATATTTGGCAAGTGAACGCATTGTCTGAACTTGTTCCTCATAATACGACTAGACGATAGTTAAACTTTGAATAGTATGTCGGTGTCGACATAGTTTAACGTTTAAACCTAAAGAATTTACCCTGAAGTTCTTCATAGACCATACGTAACGCGCCTATACTGTTCCAAAGTTAAGAAAATAAATTTACAGAAAAAAATAACGATCTTATTACTATACTAAAAAATAAAAAGTGTATATTATAATTTACAGAAAAAATTACAATTACATTTTAACTAGTAGTATACAGAAATCTGCAAATTTAGGAAATAATAAATAAAACTGTATTTTACAAGATATATTGCCTAATCATATAGGAAAAATAATCCTATATTTTAAAAGCCATAACACATGTAAAAACAAAAACATAAGCAATAAATGAATCGGTCAATCACAGTAGAGACGTGAGGCAATAACATAAGTACATACTAACAAATCCAAAATGTTTGTTTGCTTCTAATTAATGCTTACGACTTACTACTTGAGTCTTTTTTGTAATTCTTTACATACAATATTACAGTTACCCGATAATCTATGTACATATATTTCCACATTTTCCATTTTCAATTTTTATTTCGGAAAACGTAAAATATACAAATTGTATCGTCAACTATGCAATATAATGTAAACAATAGTCAAGCATATAGAAACTGTACCAAATGTTTAAAATTAACTACTGTACCATACATTATAGATGACATTTCATATACGTTTTTTATCGTATATATTGTAATATTACATAATAATTCAAGTAGATTAATGTTTATAACAAGTAATGTAATTACGTTTACATAAGATAATGAATAATTATAATATAGTATATCGATGTTTATCTTTAATACATAACGTCGTTTATTATACAATAACGTTTATGTACAATGCAAAATTAATTAATTAATAGTGTATACAGTATTCTGATATATTCGTTTACAGTATATAGCTTTTATATGTAAACACAACACATACATAATTTGTTAATTCTTATTATTTATTACATGCTAATTAGTTAAATAATAAATATCTCTGTTTTGCATTTACAATGTTCCCTCCTATAAAATGGTATATTTATTATATTAAATCTATTATACAACTTAATTCTTGGTTCCTATATATTCAATTGACTTTGAGCACTTATTCAAATTTGAATCTTTTTGTCACCATAGTCATTTTGAAGCGTTATCCTTAAACTTTAAAATAACGTATAATAGGTGTCGGTGCTGCAAATCTAACATAAATAATAGTGAAAACTATATATGTCGTTCGAAAAGCAGCATTTGAGGCACTGCCTCCTTTTCGCGTTCCAACTAAAGAAAAATGCCGCGGAATTTCAAGAAATGGTTTGCTCGGCTTTAGGTGAAAACTCTGTATCGTACAGTATGTACATGTAAAAATAATTCCAAAGATTTCGTGATGGCAATTTCAATTTCTTTCATCATAGAATTCACCGACTTAAAATGATTATCTTTTTTCCGAGACAAAATCTGACAGTTACCTGAAAGATGGCAAAAATATGTGGAAAGGGGATTATTTTGATTAGATTGATATTCATTTTTTTATAATTTTACGTCGAAACTTATGCAGGGGCGCCAACTTGCCTCTTTTATATTTTCTTTTTAAATACATGACTTTGCGAATGACATCTTGCGTTGTGGCTGTTGCTCATTTTTATTTATGTTTGTATATATATGTATATATTAATATATTATTCTTAGAAATATATTTAAATATTAAAATAAATTACCGTTGAGAGCCAACACAGGATGAAAGTGTGTAGTAAAATTTATTTAGTTACATAAAATCGCATACGTTTCGACCTTAGTCCAGGTCCTTTTCAATGCATGAATTACACTAATATTAAAAAAATTCTTTGATGGAATAAATAGTGTCAAAAACAATTACAATACAAGAAAAACTAATAATTACATGGTGTTGTCCACTTTTAATCAAATATCACGATCATTGATGTGTAAAATTCACTGAAATATATAGTGTGATTGTGTCAGATTTTTATAGAATTGTGTGTTATAATTAAAATCGTTCCCTAACAATTCTGTATTCTATCATACAAATTACAAAAGTGTTCTTTACTATGCAATAAAAATGCCTCAAGATAAAAAATTAATTTTAATGATATAGCCTTCTGAAAAACTGTATCTACAATAGGAGATTATTAATAGAAAATATCAATTTTCAATACAGATACCATACAAGATACGGAAAATAGATACGGAGAAAAGATTTTGAATGTCAATGAACTTTTCGCAATCTACTATGGTATAACATGCTACAATATACTTATTTATATAAAAAGACAAGTTAATATTAAGTGATGCAGTTACATAAAAAAATCGTAAGAAAGACAATTGAATAAGGTGAGGAATCAAACAAGACGGAAAATATCGATTAAGCCCATCGATGTCTGTTATTTTTGCTAATGATAATGTAAAAAATAAACATTAATATCGACTTATTATTTGTGAATCACTGAAGATTACGTTAGCAAAATTCACGGTATACTTTTTTTAATGCACGTTGCTTAATAATATAAAACCGAATTAATTCAAAGCAGAAAAAACCATTAATAATTCAAAACGTGACGATGTGCTCAATGCATAGAGTTACAATAAATAGGTCTTGATTTATGTATACAAAAGCTTTCGCAGTTATCTCGAATAGCCAATGTGTTTTTGCAATTTCATCAATTTTAACGATATATATTATACACGTGTATTTCTTTTACTTTAATAATATTTTAATTAATATAAAAAGTTTAAAGTGCAAAAAATCAAATGAAGAAAAATAAAAATAGTGTTATTAATATTAAAAGATACTACTTTATCTCTGCGTTAAATGTAGGTACATGAAATTAAGTAATACGCATTTTTTATAGATTATATTCGTTAAGATTTAATTTGAGAAAAACGCTATTTAGTATATTAAGCAAATCATGATTAGACAATCACATTTACTTACACATTAAATATACTGGTTAATTGGAATTTAAATCAAGTTGTTTATGTTATCATAAAAATGGCAAAATCACATAAAGATCATTGCGCACAGTTTCGAAATAGGAAAGTTTAAGGTTGGAAAAACAGACTAACTGAACCGAGATAAAGTAGTTGAAAGGTCCTACGCAGTAGATCTCTCTGACTCTTTGTGTAAATAAGAAAGATTTCAAAAATCGAGGATTCTTTTTATTTTACATTACACGTATTTTATTAAAATGTCCAGAGTATTGTAGATTAAAATAAAATAATGTTTAAAAATTTTCAATTTGTCAATAATTAAATTTTGTTATTACAAAGAGAAGGAAATCGTCTACTAATTAAATGTATAGAGAGAGAGAGAACTTGTGTGTGTGTGTGTGTGTGTGTGTGTGTGTGTGTGTGTGTGTGTGTGTGTGTGTGTGTGTGTGTGTGTGTGTGTGTGTGTGTGTGTGTGTGTGTATACTCGTACATATATTGTATTTATCATCTTAATAAAGTCAAAATTAAACTGTTAAGATTATATCTACAATAATTAAACAAACTTCAAATGCTTCGCCGATCACACTAAATTATATGGAAATTTATAATACGAAGACAAGTTCAGTATGCGTTTCGAAACGTTAATACCTATTGTTAATTCCACAACGACTGGTATTTCTGTGCATGCCTGTGAAACGTTCGCGGTCACCCATAAAGTCGATATTCAAAGCCAAATGAAACGGTCCAACGAGCTCGTCGTCGGTTCGACGGGTCTCGCTTTATTGAAACAATGTGTATGAAAGGGCATGGCATCCCAGTGAAAATAAGCAATCTATGAAAATATCTCAGTTAGAAAAATGTATAAAAACGATTAATTACATAAAATAAATGTTTAATTTTAAGATATAAAAATGTTTTATTCTTGTCTCCGTTTTTTAAACACTTATTAAAGATGTTTTTTAGTTTTAAATTTTTTCAATAAACAAAACACTATGTGTTTGGATTTAAAACACTAAAACATTTTAAACTGAAATATTTTTTATTATTATAAACTTTGTTTTGTAAAAATGTTTTAAACGTAAATATTTTAAACATTTTTTACAGTGCATGGCGTTTTAATGACGCTAATTAAAATTGACCTTTCCGCAACGATAAACTCATCTGTCCCTCTGATATGATCGATTAAAAGCTGATAACTGTACGAGTAATAAGTATTCGTAGGCATCCATACGAATAGGAATAGCGCACACAAATCGTTTCCAAAAATCATACTTTTTTACGAAACGCGAGCACTGATATTTTAAATCACAAATTTACGTTACTACCAATGTCGCATTCCCAATTGTGACCTCTATAATAATAAAATTTTATATAACGTTTTGTACATGTTGTATACATCCCCCTACGTAAATGTATAAAGAAATCAAAAAGTTCTCTTAAAGATTAATATAAATATGTAAAGTAAAAAAAAAAATATATCAAATAAATAAATTAGTTGTAAATGTGTTATACATATAACTAGCACATTTATAATTCCAGATAACAATGATTTATTTTCGTTCCGATTTGGATACGAACGACATGTAATCCTAAAACTTTTTTATTCATTGCAGCTGCGCGCATCATCTCGTTATACTGTCGGACGGATGAAAACCTCACGAAATTGCATCTGTGTTCACATTTGAAAGTTATACCACTGCGCATCTGCGTGCAGGCCAACATTATGGTCATGTTAGATTTACGCGTCGCGACGACCGACGGCGCGGCTGGCAAGCGTACGTTTGCGTCGATTCGTATCCTACTGTCTCATCAAGCTGTTCACGGTCGATCCAGGATACCGTGCTCTGTTCTCAGTTTTCTGGCCGACTTTTATTCATGAAAACATTTGAAATTCTGATAGAAAAATTGGCCTGGTATTCCGTTTGTTCTCAGTCGACACAGTCAGTCCCGCGACTTTTTAGTAACCACAAATGGACCTATCTCTTCGTTCTCTTTACCACTGAGAATCATTTTCTACTTCTGCTCCTTCTCTTAGTCTTCTGTTTCGTATAGATCGGATATCGACTAGTGTTCGTTTTTCATGTGCACGGCAAGTCTCACGTGCGCCTGACACTCGGCCAATGTATCTCGTCCGTTGTCCTCATTCCCTCTTTTCTTTGTTCTTTTCTCTATGCATAACGCGCATGGAACATACAGGCTGTTTGTCTTTGAAACGGCAGAATTTGGTCGTACAACGAGAAACCGATCACGTATAACGCTCCGGTATTGTCATAAGCGAATAGCAGAGATGTTCATACATACAGATATTTTTAACAGAAACTTGGCTGCCGTGTCGGACGTTTATATTTGTGTAGTTGTTTATTGAAGCCTTCATATAATATTTACAACAAACATAAATCCATTGTTGCACAAATCCATTGATCAGAATATTATCAATATTGATATAATAATAAAATTTATAAACCTTTTTAAGTAAGTATGTATCCTCTTCAATAAAATAAGAGAATATCATTGTTACTTAATTCCTTCCCTGATGTTGTAACTTTCTTTAATACTGGCAAATTGCCATTCAAATTGTTTACTCAAGAATATATTACAAAATATCTTACAATATACTTTTTTTTATATAACCCTACATAATCCAAAATCTTACAATAGGTATATTTCAACGTATACTGACATAAATATATGATTTTCCATTTTTTGCTTTTAAGTGCTCTATAAACTGAGAGTTTATAGAGCACTTAAAAGCTCTCAAATAAAATATTCCATAGTAAATGGAAATTCATATACATATATATATATATA
>NW_017280375.1:226837-245571 GCF_001594065.2 Cyphomyrmex costatus | reverse complement strand
TATATAATTTATAATAGCTACATAAAATATATTTTTGACAAACGCTTTCTCAATAAATATATACGAGAACGTAGAAAAATGAGAGGTTCACTATTTACGAATTCATTATATCGAAATTTTATTAATATCCATTTTTACCCAAACCGTGTTTCATTTCTGCTGCGATACGAGACTCATGCTAGACGTAATATATAATACTTCAACGTTTCACTTGTAAGCAGATATGTACAGGATCACAAGTCTTGCCAAAGAAGCTTTCAGGAGCTTACCTATACCTACACGTGCATAGAATTACGTATATGATGGCTATCTTCGGAATACGACGCTCGCAATTACACGCACAACAATGTAATCATGATTAATTGCAGCTGTACTGAATTTCTCGAAACTGCTATCTTTCATTTCTCATTCAGCAACTTCCCAACTCTTTTGAGAGAAAAAGAAAGAGTATAGGAAAAAGGAGATAAGAAGAATATTGACCTTTTTTTCGATGTTATCCAAGACTTTTTCGCAGATCATGCAACATGATAGTTAATTTTCAAATCGCTATTTACATTTATTTATTTTTTGAAGTTACAGATACTTGGAGATTCGATATGAATTTTTATATACTCGCGCGCGCAGTACGCGGTGTTTTCCGACAATGCTATTGTTCAAAAACATTTTTTTAATTATTGCTCAATAACTGTATTACGGTATCATTTTATTATATTCCGTACGAGCCATGAAATTTAAGTAACGATAAATAATTATAAAAATAACATTTTGCTGCAACGCTGTAGTAATATTAATTTGACAAATATTTTCTTGTACCGCCGAGCAAAATTATGTAAATTTTATTTTCGTACACATTCGGCCGTTGTCAAACGCGTCTCGATGATATAACAGACCCAGCGATATAGAAATATGTAGGGTATGTTTACGCGACCTCTCTCTTGCGTCACTTGTACGGAGTTTTATTATGACGCAACGATATCGGTGCTTTCATTGGACAGCTCCAATTTAACGGTGCAAAATGGTAAAGTGGATTTACAAACACGGCAGAGAGTCGATTGCAAGCATATGCACACTTACAGTCTGCCATAGTACGCTTGTGAATAAACGGTATAATTTTTAACAACACAACAATCGAACTCTTACAAAATATTGCGATGCATCCAACAAATTCTGAAGAATTATTTGAAAGCTAAAAAGTAGATAGAATATATGAATAATAAAATGTGTATATATAAAATAAGAGTAATTCAAATTTTAAATACCAAATTTTTAAATTATCTTATATGTATATCTATAACTTTTCTAATTTTTACAATTTTACCATAAAAATAATACTTTATATATTTATTTTTTATAATATGAATTATGCAGAAAAAAACAACTGATTGTAAAAAAATTCAGATAATCAATATTTATTAATATGAATTAAGTACTTAAGACCCAGCTTGACCGTTAAAAGCATTTATTCTCTCTTGTTGTGTAATTACATTTATGGTTATAAATTCGAAACAATTCTTTGTTTAATATTATTAATGCAATATTGAATATGTGAAACATTTTATAATTATGAGTTATTAACGTCAAATGTTTTTATCAATAATATAATGGATAAATATAAAATAAAAATAGACTCTCTACCGTAAAATTTTATATCTTCTATTTCTTTTTGCGATATATTGCCTATATTGGTGTGATTCTGTAATGGAGTTTTTAGATTGCATAGAATGTTTGGAGCAAAAAGCGGATATATATCGTCAGCAACGGCATGCTGAAAACAATGTTGTACTTAGAATGCGCTTTTAATGGTGAGATAAAAGGAGAAAGAGCAGAGAGAGAGAGAGAGAGAGAGAGAGATCAATTTAAAGAGGTGCATAAACCAAATGGTTCGAATATCAGGTGATAGTTCGAAAATTTCATTTTAGACGAGGCTGAATGAACTGCATCTATCTCCATTATAAGAGCTACAACGCGCGCGCCTTCGTTTGTTACAATGCAGACATTAGTCTGGATATGATTTATCGACCCATTTTAAAGCTCCGTTACACGCGAATAAAGGGCATTTACCGCTGTTTCAAGTGTAGGTCGGCCGCGAATGCATTATATGTATGCACATACTTAAGAGCTATTAAAAATTGTTACTATACTTCAACACGCCGAAACGATCGATAGCGAAACTCACAAATCAACTCTACTGATAATCTCCAGGCGATAAGCAGTCAAACTATTGAAAAAATAAATACTTCTTCCAGTTTCTTAATTCTGTTTTACGATCTTAAATTTAATGCTTAATATTTTGTGACTCGTTTGTTTTATTTCACGTCGAGAATGTGTTTCTTTGATCTAACACTAATTTTAAAAGTCCTATTTCCGGTTTATTTTTTATTTATGCAATTTTTTCTAATTCTACAATATATGCATATTAAAAAATGCACATATTACGACATATCTTTTACTAAATACATCTTTAAAAATATTTACAAGATTACATACAATTCAAAAGATGTCCTGTAAAGAAGATTTCAATATAAATTTTAATTTTTTCAGAAAGGTATGGAAATAAGTAATTATTTTATGAAAAAAATCAACATTGCTTATTGTAACACCGAAAAAATTGTATTCTTAACTTAAGAATATCCCACTTACATACGTATATAGTATGTTTTTTCCTCTAAAATAAGCGCTGAGACGATCCTCTTAATTTAAGAGGGTAATCATCTAAAAATTAATATATTCTTAAAATGTCTAGAACACAGGGTGTCCTATTTTAAACAATAACCTCAAATATCTCCTGAATGATACATTTTAAAGAAAAATATATTAGAATATAAATATTTTAACAAATTTGTTTGCTCGTAAACCCTTGTCTCTTTTTATTATTAGTTTAAAGAAAAATGTTTCAGATGAAATTTGCATAGTTTTAAGGGGGACAAATAATGGTAAAAAATGATATTTTTACAATTATACATCGCGCTGTAAGCCCCGCTTGGACAAAAAACGAGCTACGAGACTACAAAATAAATGTTTCTTAGCCACTGTTAGCTACTTGCTTTATCACTGGTCGATGCTCTCCTTCCATACGCATTGACAATTCATCAGATCATAATGTGTAACAATCTTACGTTTCTGTCAGAAACGTAAGAATTAATGCCGCTCACGATCCATTTGTCGACTTTTAAATTACGCTAGCTCGTTAAACTTTACATCACGTAATTGTACCTGCGACGTTTAGCACTAAACGTGCTTATCTAATTACGAATTTTACTTTTCCTACAAAGATCATGGCTCGTGTTATGGCTGAAAAATATACGACCATATTTAGTGTTAAATGTGCCCCGTGAATACGAGCCTTTGTTTCAGTCGGTTCACGTATACTGTAACCTGCACGCAAAATTGCCTTGATTACTTTAACAAGTACGCTTTTTAACATGATATAGGGGAATAGCGCGATGTAGAAACCTTCGTAGATGTTAAAGAATTAATGAGAGCTGTTACAACGCGTTCGCATAGCGGTAAAAGGTTAAATGGAGAGATGATGAAGTATAAGGCCAACAGAGCGACAGATTGTGAGACAAAACAATAGCCGCATTATTCCATGATAAATAAAAATTAAATTCTAATTTCATGTTATAATATCTGCTAGTAATATATGTTTTCACTATTTTAGGAATATATGACAACCAAACAAATGTTGACAATTCACTCATTATACATACGCACACGCACACGCACACAATTAAATTATCTACTTAAAAGAAACAAACACAGACATACTCTTTTACTATATATCGATTCACTCAATTGTTACTTCACGGTCTTTTGGAAAAACAAGAAAGTCAATTATTACGTTAATGTCTCCAACAGATTTTCTTTATTGCTAATCAATTATTTTCGCTACAATAACGCTCGCCTACCACCCTTATACTTTTTTGTTTCCTCTTTTTCTCTTCAATTACCTGTAACGGACGTTTAATCCTTGATATCTACTATATCACCAACATTCCTACGAAAAACTAGAGTTTCTCATTTATTTCTTGCAAACATTTTATAAGAAATGCGGCCTGCATGTACGTATTTACCGAAGAATGCAATGTACACTAATGCAAATCTCTACAAACGACTCATGCTTTCCTTTACGAAATATTACATGTACACACACATATATCATATATATATACATATACATATAGATCCTATTCTATACATTATAACCTTATTATTAAATCCACGTTCTATTAAAAAAAATATTCAGCAACACATATATAAATATATATTCGTATTGTTACAAAAAAAAGACTGCGCCACTTAATCGTTTTTGTTATATACAAATTTTTGATTTTCAAAACATTGCATTATCTAATTTTTCATGTTTTAAAAATTATGTATAAAATAGTCCCAAAAGTATATATCATAATAAACACATGGATTAGCCAGTAATACATTCAATTATGTATCGATACTATCATTTTATAATTTCTAATATGATTCGTATCAAGTAGAATTGTGCTAAAGTATGAAACATTAAAAACACGATTCTAATATCTTCTTTCAAAACTGTTACAAAGTAATCACATATTGGCGCTACAGTTTATTAATGTATTAACTGGCAAAAATATTATATAGAATAAAGTAAAAATTATTTTCAAAGATACGCGTAAATATACATTTTCAGGCATTTTCTGGATTGCATCCCTTGCCATTGCGATGTATAAATTATTCTGCTCACATCCCAAAAGCGCGGAAGTGATTTATACTGGTAACTCATAGGAGTGCATATTATTCTTGGTTGTAATATCACGTTGTCAATATTTACGACTGGCATCAGACAATGTCTCAAGTCTGCAATAATTTAAACTTATCTTGTATATGTAGTAGATGTATTTTGCAATATATGTAAAGTCAAAGATTCTATAACTGACAATAAGATAGTTAAATGTTAATTTAATCAAATTTTTTTCTTTAAAAACATTTACACCAATACTAAAATATTTTGCAATTAATTGTGATATTTTGTGTGTGATGATATATTATTTTTAAATAACTACAAACTGCAAATCGAAGAAATACAAGTGCAGTAGACAACTAAAATTATACATGTACGCATATATTTCTAAATTTTTGAATAATAAGTTTCTGATATTGTAATTAATCATGATGTTTGCTCATTGCTGATTTGCTCTACCTATCTGATATTTATTTAGAACATTGACAAAGAGTACAAATTTGGAATTTATCATTTATAGCTACACAAGTGATTTCTTCCACGATTCTTTCCACAAACTATAATAGACTCAAAATGAAATATAATTAATATATGATTTTGATAAATGCTTACGAAATCGAAGAGTTGATGGCATCTATTGTTTCTAATTTGAACGATATCTCATTTAGTCAATAATACTTCGCAATCATATTTACGAAACTTCAACGATCAGCAACACTTTTCGTTGCAGAAACAATCGCCGATTGGAAAGCGATAATCCTCGTGAGCGAAGAATCGGCATTTCTCGAGCACGATTTCGCAACGGATACTTCGTCTATATATAGATATATTATGGATTACTGCAATGACGGCTGCTACGCCGATAGCTTTTTCCGGTTTAGTCGGATTGTACGCGTCATAAATTACGAGCTGTTTCAAAAACCTACTACGCGTAGATTCGACACACGGGCGGGCAATCTCCTTGGTATATGCCACGCTTTTCACGCTTTTTCGTATTCTTACCCCACATCCTTACATTCAATTCGCAATCTGTTCAATACCACAAATTCTGATTTACGATAACCAAAACTTTGACGTGGAAACGTCTATGAGAATATTACTCTTGATTTTAAATAAATCTTAATATGACATTATATAATATGCACGGATTTTTTTTATAAACGTTAACAAAACAAAGACGTTCATTGCATAATAAGATGTCATCAGTGCAATTTGTTAAAATTACGAAACTTTGTAATAACAAGACTTCTTTCTGAATATACATAAAAAGACAGGAATATTAAATAAAATTTTGATTTTAATCTTGAATTCACTTCTTCTTTAAAGTATCAAGATGCAGATATACCTAATATTATTTCATTATATATATATATATATAACCATGCAGATCCGTCAGGTCAGTATAGCATTTTAAAAGACGTCTTGTACTCAACTTATTATATAATTACAAACATTATATACGTATATGTATGTTACATTTAACAAATTAATGTATTCTCAGAACAAAAGGTCAATTTTTATCTACATATATTCAATGATTCCAACAAGGAGGTATTCGCAAATTGTTACTTGATCGCGTCTTTATAGAAGATCAAAATGCTCTCAAATTTTAAATTCTAATTCTCAAGTAATAAAAGGATAGGAAGAACATCAGGATGACGAAGTTGAGAAAGTTCCTTGCGCACTTAGCAATGGCGAGTCATTCGAAGAACACCGACTAAATTACTACAGCAATTTTCGGAATTAATGTCTGCAAACGATAAAGAGATGGAGGCGTAGATGAGATAAATCCTCTTAATTTACCGTAACTCCATTTCTAGTCGGAACTTTAGCAGATAGGCGATTACGATGCAGATGTTACTAACTTTTGACATTTTACTATATTTCGACATTTTACTCGATATAATAGCTCGATCCATCCATCATTGTTTCATTACAAAGATTTCAATGAGCATTATTGCTGTCGTGTTGATTTATTAGATTCATTATCGTTGTCATTGCGTTAGTAATGATCCGATTTAATGCATCGATCTCGTCAGATCATTTGATGCTATCAGACGCGCGGATGACGTGCGAACCAAGTGGATAGCTCTGATAAATTACAATTGCGCGCTCTCTGCTGTATTTGATCATGAATTATGCAAATTTTATCCTGCCACTCGATATATTGGTAATAATATCGAAAAAATTTTAATAAACTATTTTTTTTAAACAAGAAAATATATGACAAATGATATTTTAAAAATGAAAACGTTTTCTTTTATACGTTACATTATATATTTTTAATGAATGTGAATTAGAACTTTTTGCCATTTATCTCAGAAAACTAATACTAAGATATGATAGTGATTCACTCCAAGCTACAAAACGATGAACACTTACCTTAAAAATGTTTATAAAAATTCCAAGTCAGCTTCTGGTTTTGAAACTGTAGTAGCGCAGCGTAGAGAATTGTATTTTTTTGCCGTGTTGTGTTTTAACTGCTGCTATGGCCTGTGGTAAAAAAAAAAAATAATTTTTAAGGATAAAACTTATATAAACGCTGGCAATATTAATTTTAAAAATCGCCTAAAGTCAGAGTTCTATAAATAACGTTGTAACGCTTATATATACATATATTCATTATTTATTTTATATTAATAAACCAAACAAGCTATGACGAACGATAAACTAATATTTTTATATATTCGCGAGATTTGCTGATTGCAAGGTAATGTCTCTATTGCATTCGGGAAATAATCGCTTTTTAAAGCGATTTACAATACATATCGATAGACCTCTGATGGCGGATCAGAGTAATATTCTAGTCTATTTCAAAAATTATATCTAATGGAAATGAATTAGTTTTGTTAAACGTTTACACAAATTATTAGGACATTAACTTTTAGCAACATAATTATGAAATGCGCACAACAAGATAAGTTTTTATGATATAAAATTGTTAAACCCCTTCAAGAACTTTCATACGCATGAACTAATTTCGATTACCTTCTTTTAAAACATAATTATAGTATAGCTAAGTAATATTTACCTAATTTACATAAGTCTGAATTTTGCTCAATTTATACAAACAAATAAGAATCATTTACACTGGTCATAAACTGTTAACTTATGCTGCAATTAAGATACAAGAAATAGATTATTCAGTCGAATGTAAGAATAATTGCCTTCATTCTCTTCATATTCAACTGTGATTAGTCATTTTCTTATACTTTACTACAAAAGTTAACAGTTTACAGCTAGTATAAATGATTCTTAATTGAGGTATATATGTCAAAATAAACAATTTTATATAAAGAATTGTAACTTCTTTGTAAGATTGTAACATTAAACATTCGGTAACTTTAAACATTTTCATTCTTCGATGAGCATTTCTTCTCAATCATCAATCCCTTCGATACCCTCGACACGAACTCTATTACCCGATATCAGATAAAATTCCTTTCATGACACGCGTACGTGGCCATATGCAAGCCAAGGATGACATTTTGCTCGTTCAATATCGCCGACTAAAATATCCTTGCAACGATAGTGATCGACGACAGGATGTCAATGTTGAAGTAACTCAATCGTGGATTTACATATTTGACATGCAAATTTTTTAAATTTTTCATAAACTTTTTGATAAGATCGCGTATCTAACACAAATTATGTGATTAAATTTTTAATCGATAAAACATATTACTCATAAAGTAACCTCAACAAAATACTAAGTTAAGAATGGATATTCAATTTTACATTCTTATTTATAAAAAATATCTAATAAAATGTAAAACGTTAAAATTTATTCAAAATTTAAATTTAATATATTATAATATCAAATAATAAATCTTAAACTTAAACAACATTTTTGCATATCTTATATAGAATACAAATGATTATTTGTAAGTATCAAACTGATATCTTGTCATGCGTTATCATAAATGAAAATTTAACGATGAACTCTTCACTGACTTAAAAATATTAATAAAGTTTAAAAGAACTCTCGATTTGTTTTTAATTAAAAATATTAATTATCTATCTGTATGTGTTATTACGTATAATAATCTGAGTTATATATACGATGCATGAAATAATTAGAAGAAAAAATCATGCTACCATAATTATAAAAAAAAAAAAAGAAATTACTTGCCATGGTACAGCTATAGCATTATATTTATTTATCTAAACGTCTGTCGATCGAGAAAAATTGGGCCGATAAATTCGTGATAAACATACGGAAAGATTAACGTATCCATTGGGTCTACATTTATTTTTATCTAAATGTATCTCCTAGTGCTGAATTTGCAGTTTGACGCAAAAATACGAAAGCAACAACGAAATTTAACACGCCCAGACATCCGTTATCCGATTTATCTAGCACATACTTATCCATTTTAACCCGTTTAACTCTAACATATTTGTTGAAAGACTTCAAAGATATTTATTATTATTAAACTTCGTAATTTATTGTTTATAAAAAACTTTAAACAATATTTATTAATTATCATTGATAACGAAAGTTTGTATCCATCTTTATACGCTTTATCACAAATTTTCGGTAATACTACGTAAAGGAAGTAACTTACTATTATATTCCAACGAAAACATCGCGAGCGAACAACTTAATCAAGAGCATATTTTAGCGGAAATTTTATTAGATACATCGTCTGGAATCTTCGACACGTAGGACAAGGGGAAATTGAAGTTCCACATTTTCTTACTCATCGTTACTTTCAATGAGAGATGCTGGCACAAGGATAATTTAAATCAGAAATCGTAATGACAACGTTTCTCACATTTTATTTTTATTAGACCACAAGAGAAGAAGTCTACAATAAAATATCTGATAACTTGTAATTTATTATGTAAAAACGTAATGTGAAAAAATAAAACTGAGCTAATTGAACATGCAAACGGAAGATAATAAAATTTAAATTTCTGCTCGTTTTCATCATTTACTGTCAAATTTTCTCACCGAGTGAGAAATAAGATTCGCTCTCTCGTTACCAAAAACTTAAATAGTGACAACTAATTATGAGACAAGAGACATGTCTTAAGATCTAAACATGACACTTGTGGCAACATAGTCCATCAAAATTAAAATAAAAATTAAGAACAACGTTATCAGTTCACGCAATCTAATTCGTATTACCTGTATTCTCAAAATATTCGAAAAAGATATACTCAAATATTTACCAAAATGCATCATTGTTCTGTATATAACGCATAGTCTTTAAATTATACAGAAATAAAAATGATAAAAGAACAATAAATAAAAATTCCTTATCATTTTCTATATATTTATCTATTTTTGTAATTGTAGACGTATGTACATATATATTAAAAAGATTATAATCTTATTTTGATTTGTTAAAAAATTATTTGTTCTATAAACGTATAAAGATAGAACTTTTTGTGAAAATTAACTTTAAAAATATTTCACAAATAAAATTGTCGTTGAAACATATGCTTGAATTGAGAATAACCTGCGCGCAGTTATTGATCCAAAAACACAAACCTCTATAAAAAGTGAAATAAAGAATTCAACCACAAATGTATATATAGTGTTATTTTTATTCTATATCTATATATAATCTATATTATATTTTTCTTGTATAAATAATCGAAGACTGCAACTTATACATTCAATTTTATGGAAATTGTGGCGAATGTTTTTGTATTTTCGAAATGATTGGATAAAATGTAGTAAAAAAATACTCTTAGAATTTCATTTCGAAAGAGACAAAATGTACGTGTATACATGTATTTATAGTGTATATATATATATATATATATGTGTGTGTGTGTGTGTGTGTGTGTGTGTGTGTGTGTGTGTTTTATACACGTAAACACACACACTGATGCAGCTATAGTAAAACCGATTTAAAAAACTTATAAAAAATGAATATCAAACTTCAATTATGTCACACACAATTGCAAACTTTGATTCCCTACAAAACAACGCGAATATTAAAATATCTTTGAAAAATTTATTTAACTTAAATTACCAAGTAAAATAACATTTACAATGCACACGGTACATACATTTAACGTGTATTGTGAAAAAAATATTTATACTTTTGGTCGTTTAAGTTCAAACATATATTACAATTGAAGAATATAAAAAGTGGCATTTGTTCAAGTTTCTGCCTGAAAATAATTCGGAATGTAAATTGATATTTTACAAACACTACATTTGATTATGTATACGATACGATACGATTTTCTTTGGCACTATAATCTGCGGCAGCTGCTTACCATTCTATTTTTATTAATCGAGCAAGTTGTCCGAGCTTAAATTATTCAGATTAACATATATAATAAGAGGAAAGCCTCAAGCTCGACGAGCAGTCGATTTCGAAAATGACTTGGCACCCTTGGAAAATAGTTATTTAATACGAAGGTACACTAGGTAGTGGAGTGTGGTCTAACCAGTTTGTTTGCCAGGCTCAGACCTGTGTGGTCAATTCTCGAGGGACTGATTTGTCAGTGGCGAAGGTGGTTTTCCGGTTTTCTCACTATGACCACATCGAAATATTGTATTCAACGTTACAACATTCGCAAAATCGACACTATAGAGCTATAATTTGGATAATAGGAAAGATGATACTGGTTTTTAAAATATAAATAATGATATTGTACATTTTTCACAAAATAAGAATGTTAGAATCAAAAGTTAATATTGTCTTGAAAATGAAAATAAATATTTGTTTTAATGACATTCCAATCGTAAAAAATAGGAAACTATAAATATTTCTTCGTTTAATGTTAATTTAGATAATTATTATACATATAATATAACTGTTATATAACTATTATAACTGCATTTTTATATAACTAGATTTGTATAAATAAATATTAATTTTAATCAATAATTATTGCTTTCAGACATACGTGAGATTTTATGTAAAAATTTGACTATTTTTATAGGAATTAATACATTAATGCGGTGTTTACCTATCCGTTAAAATGAGATAATAACTCCATTATACCGCGTTGTATTAAATATTAAAAAGTCTCTTTTGATATGTACCGCGAAGTACAAGAGAGCTTTCATCTATGTAGTAATAAAATTTCGTTAATTCCATTAAAAGCTAATTTGAGAGAGAGCCAACAGTAAAAAGCCGCTTTGCATAGTAAAGTAGAATATATATGTTGCTGTATACACATCATTTTAACAACTAACAAATTCAAAACTTTGAAAACTTGAAGTTGTAGAAATATAGCTTAATATTTTATTGTTTACATTACACAATGACATAAATATCTATTTCAATTTAGTAATTAAGAAATTATTCTGTCTCAAGTAAATTTAATTAAATCTACTTGAAATATATATATTATATGAAATTAAGTAATTTAATCTCTTTGTCTCTTCCTAGCTCTGTCTCTGCATGTACATGCAAATATATAATAAATTAAACTATTTTAACTTGAATATCATATGAAAATATGAATATCATATACGTCTACAAAATATGTGGTGTGTGAATATATCTGGATGATACAACATTATAATTAAAATATAAGTTTCGATACATCTCATTTATACATCTTTAAAAAATATTAATTAAAAATTAAATATAATTAAATCGTAAAGCAAAATTTTCATATTTTTAATTTTCATAGTGCACAATAGTAGATTTTAAAAAAGTATGCTTGCGAATAAAACAAGTATCACGATTATGCGTTATAATATTGCATAGTAATCGCAATTCAAAGCGACGCGACGCGACGCAGCGTCAGTCGCTACCGATATTTTATGACTTCGTTCTCTGCACTGCGTAAAATATTTCATTACGCGGCCTTAGTTATATCAAACTACAAGGCACATCGATGGTATGACCAAGACGGATTAAACGAGGGCGTGTTTTGGCTTTGGGCTCTCTGCGACACAGCGCGACACAGTAGCGGTTTGCGTCGCGAAAATAAATCTGTTGCAATCACACGCGTATGTTATAGCTATAATTGATTACGGTATATGTATTTATCTAATATATATATCGACTATTTATAGCATAAAAAATATTGTATATTAAAAAATAAAATTTTAAAAACGAAGAAATCATTACTTATATTTAGTTAAAGGGCGTAAAAAGAGAAAAAATTACTGAAAATTTTCAATGTTCCATGATTTTGTCAACGATTGTTAACAAATTTTTAATATGTTTTCTTACCTCTTCTTAAAAATCGATAAAAATATTAATTTCCAATTGCAAAGAATTCCAGTAACTCGTCCTTAATCTGCCGTTTTTCTTACAAAAGTTTAATATTATTTTAAAATTTAATATTTTTCTCCTCCTTTTTATAAATTTATTCGGTTCCTTCAATTCTACCCTTCATTTCTACTGTAAGAAAAAAAAAAAAAAGAAAAACAGTAGGGTTACCAACTCTACAAAATCGATTCTATTTGAAAAAAGTCGCAAATTACTGCAGTCGATACGTTTAGAAAATTATCAATTTCCTAGCTATTTTGCTTCGAGTAACACTCGGTAGAGGTCGTCGTTGCAGGGAGAAATTCCGTAAAATCACTAGCGCCGCGCGCAGAAGAAAAAGTCGAACCGGAATGGCCGGATACCGAGAGCAGCGCGCCGCGCGCGTCTTCAGTACATACGTATATCCGGGAGAACATAACCTCGAAGAAGGGATAGATAACCCACTATCTACGGATGAACTGTCAAGTCAATTCCGGTGTATAGAGGGGCGGTGTTTTGCGATCGTGAGGAGAGGCTGGGAAATTCGTGTAGACTGACCAGAGTCCGCGAATTTCCGTACACGGTCGCTCGAACGACAGAGTCTTGTCTTGTTTAATAAAGTTTAATCGACGACCGCGCCCGTCGAGCCCGCGTGCCCCTCAAGTTCGTCTCAAGTATACACTGATTCATCGATATTCGACATCCTACGCAATCGTCTCTTGAGACATTTTCGTTTACTAATAGTAAGAGTAAGTGCGAAATGACGGAGGTCCACAACTTGGGTGTCGATGCCATCAGCTGTCACGCGTGGAACAGAGATAAAACTGGTAGGATCACCACCCTTTGTCTCTAATAGATAACTGTTTGATTGAATTAGTAGATATATAATTAAGCCATTGTCACAGAGGTTGCCATATGCCCAAACAACAATGAGATCCAAGTGCACAAACGTACTTCATCCGGATGGAAGTTACTCGAGACCTTGGAGGAGCATCACATGGCTGTCATGGGAATCGACTGGGCGCCAAAAACTAATCGTATAGTCACCTGTTCTGCAGACAAGAACGCCTATGTATGGACTCAGAAAGAAGACGGCAAGTGGGATCCCGCTTGGGTTCTCTTGCGAATAAATCGAGCCGCTACTTGTGTAAAATGGTCTCCTTCAGGTATATCCTCTATGTTCCTTTGAAAGAATTTATCCCAAGTTTGTTACAGCTCTGTACACAGACTCGGTCATTACAGAAAATAAATTTGCTGTGGGTTCCGGAGGACGAGTTATAGCTGTTTGTTACTTCGTATCAGAGAATAATTGGTGGTTATGTAAACATATTAAGCGTCCATTGAGGTCTACGGTAACTACTGTTGATTGGCATCCCAACAATAAGGTTCTGGTAGCAGGATCGACGGACTATAAAGTCCGTGTCTTCAGTGCATTTATCAGTGATATGGAGGATGCTCCTAGTACTAGTCCTTGGGGACAGAGTAATACCTTAGGAACATTGTTGGCTGAGTTTCCTAATACACCCAATGGAGGTAAAACTATCATCTTTTATTCTATTTTACATTTTAATTCTTTTTGTCATTTGAAATATATGTAAATTATAAATTCTATCATTATAAAGAATTGACATTTCAATCGTTGCTTTCATAGGTGGTTGGATACATTCAGTAGCATTTAGTCCATGTGGCAATAAAATCTGTTGGGTAGCGCACAACTCGTCTGTGTGTGTCGCTGACGCTACTAAAGGATATGCAGTCATGAGACTATATACAGAGCATTTACCATTTTTAAGTTGCATTTGGATAGGTTCTAATAACATTGTTGCCGCTGTAAGTAACTTTTTTAAGAGATTATCTTTTAGATTACTCGCGAGAGTACACTAATTTAGTACACTAATCGTGGTGACTCTCTCTCTCTCCTTCCTTCTTTCTCGTAGGGACATAGCTGTATGCCAATGTTATATTCCATAGACGACAACGGACAAATATATTTTGTCTCAAAGTTAGACAACACGCAAAAAAAGGAGATTGCCGGATTATCTGCTATGCGAAAATTCCAATCACTAGATCGACAAGCGAGAAACGAGACGAACGATAATGCTTTGGATAGCATACATCAAAACACAATCAACTGTGTGCGCCGAGTATCTGATTATGAATTTAGCACAAGCAGTTTAGACGGACAACTTGTAGTTTGGGACTTGAAGGTAATTTGTATCACGTATATTTTAATTAATATTAATAATGTACTTTTTTTTCTAATTGATTTTTGTCTTTATCAAGCTTCTAGAGAATTCCATTGCTGGTCTCAAGATAGTGTAAGCATGAAACTTTTTTTATATTGCAAAGATCAGAGAGATATTACATCCAATACAACGATGTATAAATGTTAAAATAAATACTATACAATTTCTCATTAAAATTAATTGCCTCATTAAATTTCCCACGTCATACCTATCCTCTTGAAAAGAAAAAAAGTGTCATCTACTCCTTATTACGGTACGTGAAGATGATCCAATAACGCAAATTCTGTAAGAAGGTAACATTGGCGAGATTGACGTCGTTCGAACGTCACCAACGAATACAAGGTGTCGGAAAAGTCTGAATCAGTGATTCAGTTACCTTATTATTTACATGGTTTTACCAATATTATCTAATATTTTGACGATGTGATTAGAGGTAAATGCCAAATTTTTAATAAAAAGAATTGACATATTCCCTAATGATGGAAAATATAAATTCTACTGAAGAGAGATAAATCAAGATATTTAAGAGGTCTCAATAAATGAAGTATTTAAAGCGTAGAAAAATAGAAAATCGATAAATTAAACCGCATGTTCTATTTTTATCAGAAGAATAATTATCGCATAAAATGAAAAAATCTTTATTCTCATATCGAAAATCGAGATTTAACTCTTTTATATCGCCCGTTAATACGAATGTTGCCATTTCGTATAAAAATTGAAGATATGACACTCAATTCCTTTATTGTGATTTATAAGATTATATATATATATATATATATATAGGGTATATAAAATTGAAAGGGGTATATAAAATTGCGAGGCGGGCGATTCCGCTCGAACGGTTCGCCATCGTGGCAGGCGTAAAGTACCTAGCTGGCACGCGCGCCAGGAAGGCAGCCGATAAGTGAGGGTGGGGAAGAGGCAACCGGATAAGTTGAGCAACGACAGCGGACAGCAAGTCGCGAATATCGATTCAGTCTCGCGCAAACTACCCTTACGTGTGCAACGGCAGCGGCGCGCTCAAGTCTCTTGCCATGCTCGCACCCTGCCCGCAGTGGCATTGTTATAATTGCCCTGTATTGTACGTCCACCACCACGTAAACCAACGTAAACAGAGACCGAGACGTACGCAGGAATATCGTTGATACGAGGCATTACGAGGTAGCTTGGCATCGTCCAACATCATCGTCAATGTCAGCGCAGTGCACCGCGGATATCTCGTGAATTACGTGTTGCGGGTTAGTCGCCGCGCCGATTATTGATTCTCTCGCTCGCGGCTAACTGAAATTGTGTGCTTTTATTTCCCTTTCGCTTCTGTTTCGGAAGCCGAGGTACAAGGATTATATCGAGTAGAATACAATAATCGCTAATAATGACGCCTCTCGCGCGCGCGCGCGCGCGCGCTGAGAAATAGAAGGATAAATAGCGTAGAGATAAATCTCGACATGGATGCGCGCGAGTGCGCGCGCGCGCGCACGCCGCACACATGCTATCAATTATCATCATCATCATCATCCCTTCGTGTGCGCTGCTTCTCTGAAAGCTGTTGAAATAAGCGCGTCGTCGCCGCGCCGCGCCGCGCCGCGCCGCGCCGGTGCGCGGCGTTCGTCCTCATTCGTGCGAGGAAGTGCTATATCAGATCGGGTCGAATATGACGCGGTCCCGTCGTCCTCGGATCGTATCGTATTACTCTTGACTACGAAGCGCGGACGCAATTGGATCCGACAACAAGTGCAGAACGAGACGAGAGTGCGCCTCATCGAGATATCATGTCTTCGATATCGGCGCAGGGCGTCGTCGAGCGTGC
This sequence comes from Cyphomyrmex costatus, assembly GCF_001594065.2. Classification (NCBI taxonomy): domain Eukaryota; kingdom Metazoa; phylum Arthropoda; class Insecta; order Hymenoptera; family Formicidae; genus Cyphomyrmex; species Cyphomyrmex costatus. The sequence continues at coordinate 228,624 of NW_017280375.1, read as the reverse complement.
CAGCGCCGAACTGACCAAACGAATCAATGGCCTGGGATTACGGACGTCGAAGCATCATGGTCGGTGTTGCGAAACACATTTCCTCTTCGTTCCCATATATACCCTTTAATCTTATTCTTCTTTATTACTACCTCCTACATATAGCCCTCGTATATAGTATAACATCATGCGCCCGTTCGACCTTTTTCTTTGCCCTCATCGCCGCGGATCGCGGTTTATCTTCCGCTTGAACGGTGCGGTGATAAAAAAAAATATATAAGTCGCCAAGGATTGCCGATCCCGCTCGGCGCTTCTCGAACCCCTTCGACTCGGTCCCACCGATTACATATTACGTAATTGCGATATATAGGGATCGATCTCTTATTAATGCGAAAGCATTCGCTCTCCTCCTTTTATCTATCGCGTTCGAACGACGCGACGTGTTTATTATTACGTCGAGCGCAATATTTTTTTCTAGAATTTATTAAGCGAGACAACCACTACTAAAACTTACTAACTTTCGTCGTCGCGATTGTAACTGCAACGAAATCGATAGCACACATCCTCGTACACGCAAAAATATTAGCGGCGATAGCTTACTGTGTAAGCTCGCGCGAATATAACGGCACGTTTTTAGAGCCATATATTTAATCGGCCATTTAGCTTTACATTAATCGTGGCTACTTCCTCGATCGATGAGAAAATCACATTGTCATGTATCAGAATCGAATAAATTCTGTTCTAAATGCCTTTCATTTCTCTTGCTAATTGTGATAGTGTGTCGTGTTATTTATTTCGCCGCGATTAATCGCGCTACGTTCAAAAACGCGCCGTCTTTGCGCCGAACGCATTATTTATATATATATAGATATACTTAGGGCTGATTGTTCCATCTTTGATAAAATTTCGCGCACATGATCTTGCTACTTACCTACTTATACGTAAACTTTACCAAAAGATCGAACAATCGGTCTTTATAAAAATATGCAAATAGGAAAAATTAGAAAAAAATATCTATGGAAAACACTGGGCCAGGACGACGAAATCGTAATCGGCCTATATATAGTTAGAGAGTATCTATAATGGCCATAGGTGCATACAAGCGCTGGCAATACGGCTAATTGTAAAAACAATTATTGACTACTTATTTAATCATTGATTCGAGAAATACGATTCAATATTAACTTCAAAATTGAAGTCGTGTATTTATAAATATAATTTCATTTCTTTTATTTTTTATGCGATGCATGTATCATGCTTTTTAGGCCTAAATATTTAATTGTCGGACCAAAGTAATTTGAATCACACACATTTAGAATCACAATTGAGTCCATTTGTGTCACTAATATATCAGATATTATTATACAAAGACATTTATTTTCTCAACTGACGTTTGTTAAATATTTGGAAAGAATTGTTTTCTTGAATAATAGACAATTATAAATACGGGGGGAATACAATTCGCTTCATAAATGCATGTTAAAAATGCGTACAAAAATCTCATGTAAAATTTCGCCATTGCATCAAAAAATCTAATTACTTAAATAATTACAATTGATTTTATCGCAATTTATATACAAGATAAACTCAATAGAGTACAGTTGCTAAAAATAAAAATAATACAAGATAAATGGTAACAGGAAATAGCGGTGCACCACCGCGAACCAAATTACAGCTCGGAAAAACAAGAAAATTCCAAGAATCTGAAATAATCTAATATAATGTTAGATTTTTCGCTAATGTAGAGAAAATTACTACAATACAATTATATTATCACTCACTCACTCTCTCTCTCTCTCTCTCTCTCT
>NW_017280375.1:215756-226700 GCF_001594065.2 Cyphomyrmex costatus | reverse complement strand
TCTCTCTCTCTCTCTCTCTCTCTCTCTCTCTCTCTCTCTCTCTCTCTCTCTCTCTCTCTCGAATTTGAAGAGAGAAAGTGAGAGCCTTTAAACTTCGCTTAAAGTCAAAGTAACATTGTTGATGCACACACAATCGGGCCTTAGAGTTGCTTTATATACCTTGTGTCATCTTGTACGTTATACTCTTCTTTTAACGATTCTGAATTTTATATTGATTTTTAATTTCCTTCAATTCAAAAAATTTTTTACAATTTCGTAAATAATAAAATTTTGAACTAAAAAATAGAGAGAGTCTATACTTTTATAAATTCCTGCTTTCTTAATTTATTTTCTTAACATTCAATATGTACATATACACAATATATATATATATATATATATATCTCTTTTTAAAATCCAGCATATATTTTGTTCTTATCCTTCCGTGAATTTTCCACTCCTTAGTTTTGCAGATTTTTACTTTCACAAATTTTTTTAATCCTATCTGCATGGTTCTAAAATCCACTTGTTTCCTTAAACTCTGAATTTTCCACACTCGAATATATTCCAATTACTGTTTAATCTGCAAACTTGCTGTCTTTCTGCAGAACACAAATTATCAGTAATATTACATTTGAAAGCGAGCAAACTCTTTAAGAAGAGAATAGGAACAATATTTAGAAAAAATTTAATATATTAATATTTAATAGGTATATTAATTAAATTTTAATAGATATTTTGTTATAATTGTTATTAAAGTACATATAAACAATATTATATTATTATATTTGTATTAATAAATAACTAATAAGACTTAATGTAATATGTATAAAACATCATACATATGAGATCACAACCAAAATTATATCAAGGTACACGAGATCTCACATTTCATTTTTACAATTGTACTTTTTCTATTAAAAGTGATGGGTTTTTAATAAGAAAATTACTTTAGTTGAAAAATATATTTTACACTTATTATTTTCGTGCACACTTAAAAGAAGAACAATTCATAATCATATCCTTAATTCAGAATACAATTTAGAACGCGATTGGTCACGTTACATTACATCAATTATAGGTATTATAATTTTTCATTCAATAATATATTATGTACATTGTTGAGTGGGAATTGTAACCTTGATATAATGATTTTGATTGTAATTTGTGTTCTGTGAATTTTTTTAATTCGTGAACGGAAAATGTTGAAACTGGCCTGAAATTTTTCAGGGAGCGGCAAAACTAGCGTCATGGAACGCGTGACAAACGTCTTGTGCGGTGGCAGTGGTAGCGTTGCTTATATGAATTTGCAAAGCGCGAATAATGCGAATGCGACGCCCGAAAAGCCCAGTCGAAGTGCCGCACAGACCATTAACAACGTAGTATCAGTAGGAAATAATAAGGAACGCTTGAATAACGTTACTCCGAGCAGAAGTAGAATACCCAGAAATAGGATGAAGATAGCCGTTCCCCTGGCCAGTGGAGGAACCGGCGGTTACGTGCCACCGATTACTTGGGAACAATTGATGCAAGATGATAATTTCCTTGGGCGATTTTTTCTCTACTTTAACTCGACGGAAAGAAGAATTTTGGCTCAGGTGCGTGAAATTGTCTATATTTCAAATATACAATTATAACTTGACGCCATGTATATATATATATATATATATATATATAATATAAATTTCATAGCCCCTGCGTTTTATCTTCAAATCAAATGTGCCGCATTATCGTTATCATATAGGTTTGCACGAGATGGAGAGACGTCCTGTATGCGAGACCGCGTCTTTGGACGGGGCTGGTGCCGGTGGTGCGATGCCGCGAGGCTCGCGCTATGCAACCAAACGCACGTACCCGACTTTACGCTTCTTTAGTAAGAAGAGGCTTCGATTCGCTAGTTCTCTTAGGTGCGACCGACGAAGATATTCCGGAATTAACACGCGGTTTTCCGTTGGCTCAACGTTACGTGCATTCTCTGTCATTGCGATGCTGCGCAGTAACGGACCGAGGTCTTGAAACTCTCTTGGATCATTTGCAGGTCAATTTTATGTCCTACTTATTTTCTCTACTTTATCTATCATCATAGCGCTGTTCTGACTACTTATACACACATATGTATGTATATATCTGGCGATATTTACAATTTTTCGTAATTCGAATTTTTCGACACGCTCGAAATCAAAAAATTTTACGTAAATAACAACACTATATCCACAGATGTACATACATTCTCGATCAGCTTTTGTTTGAATTACTTTGCTCGCGAGTGGAAGATGCGCCGTATGTATCACTCAAATCAAGATTCAATTTACGGCACGAGGCTCCATAATTAAAGAATTGCGAATTCTTGTATAGATACGTGTCGAATCGATTTACGGTTTGCCATTATTTTTATAGGCTTTGTATGAGCTTGAATTGGCCGGCTGCAATGAGATAACAGAGGCTGGCCTGTGGGCATGCCTTACTCCCAGAATAGTATCGTTGTCTTTGTCGGATTGCATTAATGTCGCCGACGAAGCCGTCGGCGCCGTGGCTCAGCTGTTGCCGAGCCTTTACGAGTTTTCTCTGCAAGCTTATCACGTTACTGACGCTGCTCTTGGTTACTTCAGTGCAAAGCAAAGCAGTGCACTTAGCATCTTGAAACTGCAATCCTGCTGGGAGCTCACAAATCACGGCGTAGTAAATATTGGTGAGAGTCACTAATTGTTTTATTTCGACGTGTTTTTACGTATTAAATATAAGATGGATTGGGAAGTTTTAAAATAAAAAGATAATCTATTCTGTAACGAACAGTTTAAAAAAATGAAGACAAATTTATACAACATTTATTGAGAAATGCGATAAAACTTTATTTTAAAAAAAGTTAAAAGTTAAAAATCTTTGTTCCTTGATTAAAAAATTAAACCAATGGAATTATTTTTTAAAAATACGAGCTTTTTCTAGTTTCAATTCTAAAATTGCTGCTCTTGTTAATGACAAAGTTAATTAGATGTAAAACAAATAAAAAATGGTCCGAAATTAAAGTAGGTACATCATACGTGCTTGAGATTAAATTTAGAATTAAGGGGAACATATAGCTTTATTTAGCTGTTACCAATAGCTCAAGTTATAGTAAAGCGTACTAGTAAAATAAGTGTGTATATTTGGTAGATAACAAATGTGTACCTTATTTAAATAGAATATTGCAAAAGAGAATTATTATTTCAATTATACCAATAATAAAATTTTATAAATTTATTAAGTACTTGTGTTTTTGAAACGCAAAATTAACTAATGTTAATTAAATTTACTAAATAATTGAAATAAAAAATATGGTAAAGAGAAAAATAAATATATAACGTTAAATGTTTACTTTAAAAGGTCAGTTTTTCATTTCATCACGAATAAGCAAATTTTCTTTATAAATTTTTACGCTTTTTTAAATATAATTTCTATTTTTAAAATCAAAGATAATAATAAATGTAATATAACAAATACTGTACATCAGAACTCATATTCAAATGACCTTATTTATACATTTTTATTTTAAAGTATTATTATATATTTTTCTTATATTGTAATAAAATATGAAATTAATATATTCGTCTTTTTTTGTTTTAGTGCATTCCTTACCTAATCTGACTGTACTGTCACTTTCTGGATGCAGTAAAGTAACAGATGACGGAGTTGAATTAATTGCAGAAAACTTGCCAAGACTTCGTTCCTTAGATCTCAGCTGGTGCTCAAGAATTACAGATGCAGCCTTAGAATATATCGCCTGTGATTTGAATAACTTAGAAGAACTCACATTAGATAGGTAAGATGAAATTATTGGAATATAAATAAATTTTCAATTAGGACTGTCAACCAAGAAATTAATTATTACATTATTTATCATGGTAATACATATATATATGTATGCATCTTGTCTATTATTTCATGTTTCTAATACATTCGAATAATATATTGCATTCAGTGATAATGCATTCATTTTTGTATCTCTTGCATATTACAGGTGTGTACACATTACTGATATCGGCGTTGGTTACATCTCCACGATGGTTTCATTGAGTGCTTTGTTTCTAAGATGGTGTTCACAACTTAGAGATTTCGGACTTCAACATTTATGTGTCATGAGATCTCTACAAGTGTTATCTGTGGCAGGTAAGATTGCATTAATTAATTTAACTAGTTAACAAATAATTTTATAGGAATCTTAAAGAGGTCTGTTTTACCGATTAAATAAGAGATTAAATAAGACATACAGACGATTTACGTGTCATTAGGGGCTTTTCAACAGACGAAATGATCATTGTGTTACAGTGATGTAGCACAATGATCATTTCATGTTTGATTAACATTGGCAAGCAACAAGGACGTAATAATTCACTGTGTCTTTTGTTGGAAAATTCTCATTGATACATCACTATTTATACTAACATGCTATGTCAATATCTCACACACGCGCACACACACACGTTGTTTCGTGCGAACTATACTAGTCTATGGACAGTATGAACACCGTATGTACCTACTAATATTTCGTAAGTACAGATTGTGCAGTTTTTATATCAAGCAAATGTCACGACGTAATAATAGTTCTAGAGTGTCATATATTGCAACAAGAAATGTAGAAAGAAGAATTAAGATATTTCAATTCCAAAATTTTTTGTTGTTTTTTATATAAACTCCACTTTTACACATAACACGTACTAAAATGCATATATTTTAATTTCGAAAAAAGATTTTTCTGATCTATAAAAGAGGAAAAAGTAATTATTATACGAATATTAAACATTTATAAATGGTAAATCAGACGTCTTTAAAATCTCCTCTTAAGTGACTTTTCTTGTATGATGAAATATTGTGAACTTTGTACAATAAACTATAAAATTTATTTTCTACATCTATATACATTAGAAAAATAAAAACTTCTAAAAATTTTAAATATACATTCTTTAAGAAGAGAGAAAAAATCTTTCTATACAGAAATCAATTGTATAATACATCAAGTTTATTAAAACTTTTTTTTAGAAAAGTATATGTAATTTCAACGCAAATGTTATTTTGGTAAATGTTCACCTTATTTACACACCCCGCTTAAAATAACCTCCGAGTGATCTTGACCTTCAAGGAGGTCAAGGTTACTGACCTTTTCTATCGCTCGTTACTCATCAAGGTCAAGGTCACTCGGAGGTCATTCGGAACGGGGTGTGTAAAGGTGAACATTTATCGTTATTTTTATTTCTTAATTACATATGTATAATTCTGCTACATATTTTACTTATACAAGAAAAGTTGAGACATTTATATAAATTTAATTTGATACAAAAATGTATATACTAAATAAGATTCAATTTCATATAGGTTGTCCATTGCTCACAAGTAGTGGTTTATCTAGTCTGATACAGCTTCGACACTTACACGAGTTAGAACTAACTAATTGTCCAGGAACGTCCCGAGAACTGTTTGACTATTTACGTGAACATCTACCACGTTGCCTAATCATCGAATAAACATTTAATAAAAATATCTGCGAATAAAATTCTTTGTAATATGCAAACGTGTGTGTCAAACAGAAAAAGTTAAACAGATCTTAATCGAAAAAAAATCGCAGAAAGCAATATTTTGAATGAAAGATGCAGAAAGCAGTGTAACTGATAGGAGCAGCATAAGAAGCAACTGACGTCCAGATAATGAAAGAATTACATTTTCCTCATAATGGTCTAAGAGAATACTAGCCCTCAATATACATATAATGCATAGACATTTTTAATACATTAACGTTCCATGCACTTCTGTTCGTTTCGTATTTTTTCATTCTACCACGTAATCATGTTCTACGGACATGTAAGATTGCGATTGTATCTATATCAATTAGATAAAATAGAAAGAAAACTCATACATGTAATAATCATGTACAAAAATAAATTCAATATTGTACATTAGAAAAGATTGATAATGCATCAGAAAAGAGAGATCAGTGAGTCTTTCTTTTTGCCTCCTAGTAATATAGAAAGTCCAAATAATAAACATATGTAGCAAGAGATTTAACAGTTAGAACTGTGATAAATTTATATTGTACATAATTCTAATTGGTTCGCATACATTTAAACTACATTATCAAGAGCATTTGACGGACGCAACAGCCGCGAAGAAGTTTGATAATGATTTTAAGAATATACCGTTTACATGTTGTTGATCGATTATTGTCTCCGCCAAATCGTGTGCATTATTCCGATATATTTCACATCAGATATATTAGTTCTTTGTGATTACAGCTACAACACACATTTGACATGTACGCTACTTGAAAGAAAGTATTTAGCAAATATTAATTACACAAAAGATAACATTCCAAATCGTATTACCTGGCAATCTATCATGAATACAGATTCGTGTTATTTGTTTTGATACATGTATTATAGACAGAAAATCATGTCTGATAATTATAGCACTCATAACGATAACGGGATAAAACATTAGAATCCTTATATTATCTTCATATATCCTTATGCAATCAGTGTTTCCTAAATTTAAGACTTTTTACTAGCTATATATTCTTTGTGATTTCTAATTAAGTATATGTATATTAATTATAATGTAACATATAATTAGATATATTTCGTGGATTTCGCAAAATAATTTTAATAATTTATGTATTACGTCATATTATATCTTTGTACGTGTCGTATTATCTTTCATTGATATATATTTAAATAGATAAGCTATTAAAATGACTACATAAGTGCATCATATTAATCAATTTAAATAAGTACTACACATCCGAGCTGCGCATTGGGACAACAGCAATAGAATGCCAAAGAATATATTTTTTAATTTATTATCATTGCATTATTCATCCAAGATACAAAAACATTTTTAAACGCTTTACACATTGCAACGTATGTACATATATACATATATATTATTACATAATCAGTATTTTTTAAATTTAAGACTTTTTGCTAACATTCTTTGTTTTCGATTAAATAATATTATATATAATGCAATATAATTGAGCTAAATATTTGCTGGAGAAAAGTCTGAAATTTAAGAAACATTGATTTTACAGTATATTATATTGCATATTATGCATCTTTTGTAAATTAATATAAAATATTTATCTTCAAATTGTCAAAATGCTGTCTTATGTGATGTAATGATTATGAATTACAGTCATTACAGCAATAGCTTTCTGAAATATATTCTATAAAATTAAGTTGCAATCTTGCAAAGCAATCCAATAATAACATGCAAAAATCATTTTTATGAGTTATATCACATATTTTTGGCACACAACACCTTTGTATATATTGTAAAAAATCTACTATACCTATATAATTCTGTTATCAATCAAAACTGAACGTAAATATATCTATACAGGCAAATCTATATTAAAAACCCAAATCATACTGTGAAATACTGCTCACAGATGCAATGTTTAATGACGATATAATACAATGGAATGTGCTGTGAAATAAAAATTTATTGACCAGAATTGTTTTCACTTTAATCATATATTTAGTTTACTTCAGACTAATAATTGTAATAAATTATGCATTTTGCCACCAGGTAAGTAAACCCAGACCAGGTTCGTCAATTGATCCCTATAAAATATTGTTTCATTAACATTATCGAAATTAAAACATAATAACAAAACATTAAGAATTTGTAAACATACATGTAAAATATATGGCGCAACGTTATTGGCTTCTGGCTTCTCACTTATATCTTGAGATGCATTAAGTGCTGATGGTAAAGGTACTTCTGTAAAAATTTCTTTTACTATCCTAAATCGTATAACTTCTCCTGAAATTTAATGTTTCAACTTTGATATATTATCTTAGATTAATATATAATAATTTCAGGGGTGGGCAGTATTTAATACAATTTTTTGAGTATTTTGTCCACCCCTGAATGATCTTGCATGTACATATAAGACCTGCATCCATAAATAGATCGTGTGTTTTTCCATCTTCAGTCTTGTATATCCAAACCCATGCTTGTTCCATTTGATCAAAACGTGATGGATGCTGTAATTTATGAGGTGGTATAACTATATCTTCAAAAAATCCTAATGTAACTGTAACAAAATAAAATGTTTATTGATACGAAGGCCAGTATTCATAGTCAGTTCTTATATTCAAGATCGTCTTAAGTTCAATGTTGAGGAGTTACGAACCAATCAGAGGGCCGCTTTAGCATCTTAAGACATTATTTAAGACAGTCTTAAAATAAGAATCGACTATGAATACCGGCCTAAATGTATATTGATACGTTTAATGAAGTAACTTATTATTTTTTATATCAGGACAGTTGATTTATACAATTGGTCCCAGATTTGATCCTCTTAGTCTATACGTGTGTATAAATATATATATATAAAATAATTTTTTAATCAATTTAATCTTACAAATCCTGTGTGTACGACACACACACACACACACACACACACACACACACACACACAGGTTTTATAATTGATTAAAAAATTTTTTCTTTATGAATAAAGAAATAAAAATAAATGGTAACCCATTTTAGAAATCCATATATTAAATACAAAGAATAAATATCCATGGCTGCGTTTAGTAGAAGAAGTATATGATTGCCCTTACTTTCTCATTAGATCTAAATGTATAAGCCACCCAGTATCTGAGAATGGATTGAAATGGATTAAAATGGATTCCAATTTTCAGAAATACGAATTCATGAATGTTAAAATGAATCCTTTTCAATCCGAATACGTTTTTATTCATTTATAGGAATTGCATGGAGCATATCTGTATACTTTTCAATCATAAAATAATATTAGCTTTTTTAGTGCGTTTGTGACCATAGTGAATATTGTACAATTCATAGTTTCAAATAGGAAACACAGTTTTTCAATCCAGTTGTATCCAATTGAATCTAATTGAATCCAATTGAATTCAAAAAGTTTTCGCTGTTTAAAATACGAATTCAAATAGACAAAATCCAATCCATTTTAAGCCATTCTGAGATGCTGGACAATCATATTCAAGAATTTTACAACAGTTGCAAAGCTGTTTTTTCTGCTGAATGCAGCTAATGGACGAGTTCAAGATGGCAAAGTGACTAGATACGTTTGCCGAGCGATCAAATATGATTGATTGATTCTAAGTAATAACCAATTATGTTTATTTGCTCGACGAGCAGGCTAGCCGTTCCTTTGTCAACTGAAATGTGCCAAATAATATGCATAATAAAAAATTAAATCATATGAATAGACTGTTACCATGTACTCCTTCAGGACTACAGCTACGAATCTTTCCTATTAATATTTCTTCCATCCATGGACGAAATACAATAAATCTAAATGTTACTTTTGTATGAGAAGCTCCATCTCCTGGAAAAATAAATGACTCTTCGATCTTCGTAATATTATGTAATGTTATGCAAAGGCCTACATCTTTGTACACCTATAATAAAAATACATAAAATAGTTCTTAGTAAAGCTGGAAACACAATGCGAGGGAATAGCGATAAGTTTCAACCTATTAAAAATATGTATTCCGGTGTATTCGATTTCTGATAAGTTGAAATTTATCGCTATCGCTATTCCCTCGCATTGTGTTTCCAGCTTAACAGTGAATTTATTATTTTAATTGTTACAAACAACTTACTTTATTAGCGAGCTTTCTGTTTAATTCGTCAGCAATGACGTCGTTTAATTTAAATTTAAAACTACTTGGTGGTACCCTAACAGTATCTTTTAATTCCGCCAAAACAAACATTTTTATTTTCGTCTACTAGCGAAAGAATCTGTAAGATCAAAACAGATGACAATTATTTAGGTTAGGAAATTTGTCATGCCGACAAAAGTAGCGACACCGAGCGACACGACATGTATGTATGTATGTACAAATCAGGAAGTAAGATATAAGGAGACTCCACTCCGTAAAATAAAAGTGGACCCATTTTAGGTTTCGAGTTCAGCTTCCGATTCTGATGAGTGCGAGTAAGAGAAATGATCATTTCTCTTACTCGCACTCATTATGCGCAGCACTACTAAATTCACGAGCGCTGCGAGTGTCGAGAATCGGAAACGGAACTCGAAACCTAAAATGGGTTCATGTCTTGTAGACTGGCGAGACCGAGTGGAGTGGAGTCTCCTTATATCTTCCTTCATGGTACAAATATACAACGATGCTACGATACGACCACGAAGTAATGCTGAATTTACACTGCATCCGAATTCGTCGTACATACGACGACGACTCCGCAACCAATCCTTAGGCTGGAGTCACATTGAGCGGTAATTACAGCGGAACGGAATAGTGAAACCAATCAGAACTCTACAATCATTCCGCTGCTTTACTTTCTGCGATTGTGATTGGTCTCGTTGTTCCGTTCCGCTGTAATTACCGCTCAATGTGACTCCAGCCTTAGGGTGCAAACCCATGCAGAGGAATAGCGTAACGCGGAACGAGAGTAGAACCAATCACGAGATTCTCTAGAAACACGGAATGCTCGTTATTGGTTCTGCTCTCGTTCCGCGTTACGCTATTCCGCTACATGGGTTTGCACCCTTAGAGCATATATACATGGAGGAGAAATTGCCTATGCCGCCTATAGACCAAAAGTGTGTCCAAGATCTGTGCGAGAGAGAAAGGTATAAATTCCTAAGCCCGGATCCTCATACGGACAACAGCGCTTTGACACCGGACGCTGATTGGTGAAAAACGGGTTATGGGGGTAAATTTTACCCTCGGCACCGGTTTTTCACCAATCAGCGTTTGGTGTCAAAGCGCTGTTGCCCGTATTAGTGACCCTCTAATAAGAGTCTGGACACGTGAAGTCCGCCATTATTCGTCGAAATTGTGCGAGAGAGAAAAAATCATGCTATCTCATTCTAGTGGCGCTGTAAGTTGTAGCTGATTGTAGCTCTACAAACTTCATAGTTTCTGTTTCTGTTTCGTCTCGCCTCATGCATCGTATCATTTTTAAGACCAGGACCATTAATAT
>NW_017280375.1:211446-215288 GCF_001594065.2 Cyphomyrmex costatus | reverse complement strand
TTAATTGTTGTTTTTATTTTATGAAAGACATATTGCAACGTTTTTTTTACATAAAAGTTTTTATAGAAAATATTTAATAATGTTAATATAAGTTAAATAATAATAAAAATAAAAATTGTAATTGATTCTACTTTAATTTTTACGAATTTATTAATTTTTACAATTTATAAATTTAAAGAAATTTGCGGGAATGGATGATAAATGTCGGACCAATCACAAACCGGGGAGAAAGTGGCCAGACTCTTATTAGAGGGTCACTAGCCCGTATGAGGATCCGGGCTAATTGGAAAGCACCCAAAGATGTTAAGTGCAAGTAACGCGAACAGACCTGATCATATCGCATCTAGTGATTTCATAGTCAATGATCTACGGGGTTCACTCGACCGACTGCACGGCAACGGCAGCCATTTCGACGCTTCCGACGCTTTTCCACGCTCACGAATTCGTCGAGGATCAAGCTCGATTGCGTCTGTCGCGTTCACTAATTGTTATCGTCGTTTATAATCAGCGTTCTTCTTCTTGATGTACTCCACTTCTATATAGCAATTCGGTGAGTCGAATATTCTGGTATATCTGGTACATGACGATATCTTATTCTCTATGAATATATTTCGCCCTTTTCCCATTTTCCAACACCGCAATGATAAATTGGATAACGTACTATCCTATTTATCATATACGTATCTCGAAATTCGTTTTCTTCCTCAGAAGATTTCTTGTCGCACCATGTGCTCAACAGATATGAATAATCTACAGCATACTGTACATTATTTGTACGGTTTGCTCTTCTGACGCTTATGGCGTATCAGCAGGATGATATTGCCACGAGATACTTGAAGCCGGAAAATTTTATACGCTTCATTTGCTTATTGTTAACATTAATAACATTCGTTTGTCACCTAAGCGAGAAATAATGAGGTAGTATGCATTAGATACTAGATTATAGAATAATTTTTTGAATATTTTAACTGTTCTAACTCTGATTATGAAGTAGGCGGAAAAAATGGAGGGTACATTGTTGAAAAAAAATTTGAAAAATTCTGAAATTGTAAGAAAATGGAGAATTTTATTGAATTGATAATTTATCAATTCAATTCTTAATATTAAGGTGTTACTAGAATATACAATAATATACCAATGATTTTAATTCAAAGTGCTTAGATGTATCTTTAATAAAAAAAATTAGGAAAAAAGTAGAAATAAAAGGAAGTATGGCACAAAAAACAAATATTTATATTAAAAAAGATTTTTATTTTTTTTATGCATACATATTTCTCATCTAGATTCTGTTGTCATTTTTCTTTAGACATGGTATGTGTACGTAAAACAACAGTTTTAATGTATGTAAAACAATTATAAAACAACAGGTTCAATGTATGATGTAAAACAGTTATAAAAATATTTTTTATTGAAAATAAAAATAAAATGTTTTAACAAAGGAATGCATTTAAAAGAATTCAAATTCATAATTTGACGGTTAATAATTGTCAAAAATTCAATTTATAATTGTACTGTAAAATTGTTTAGGTACAGTGAGGGGGACCTTGATGTATGTTGCAGGGCTTTGTGTGTGCGTTAGGTGACAAGGACAAATTTGGCCTCCTTTGTGGATTTTGCACAATGATATGGTGCAGTTAACTACTTTTCTGCTTCTACATTTCATTGTTCTTCACTGATGAATGGTTTGCTGCTCGATCATCTTTGTTATCGATCAAATCTTTCGTCGTACGTTTTAGCTGAGAAAGAGAAAAAGAAAGAGGGAGAGACAGAGTAAAGAAGAAAGAAGTTTCTAAAGTCTAAAAGGTAATGTTAAATTACATAATAAATTTAGTTCATAATTTTGGAGGAAAGTGTTGTGACTGTACTACACAGGCAGGTTAATTATCTATCTCCATGAGCTCTGTGAACATCTATTACATATGTATATTTTTATAATAATATATTCTATATAATATGATTTTTATACTGAAAATCTTTTATAAGGGTAAGTAATTTATAATTAAAATTTTTTACAAAAATAATAAAGAAGTTTAAAAATTGATATAAACAAAATGGATAGCAATATGGATCTATACATTTATATAATATATCTCTCTCTCTATATATATATACACACGCGTGTGTCCTCTATAAGATAAAAATTGTATCAATTTTATCTTTAAATCTGATATTAAGTATAAACTGAATTTAAAAAAAATAAATTAGGCCAATATAAAATTGCTAAGAATAAAATCATAATCTCATAAAAAGTAACGACGAAATTATATAACCGTAATTTATTTCTTCAAAACTTACTTAAGAATTAAGAAAGTTTAGTCTTTTATTTTAGATCGAGATTAATCTTAAAAAAATTAATTAAATGGTTTTTTTTTACCAAAAAAAACTAAACAACCTAATAAAAAATTTGTTATCAGAATCGGAAAGTTTGTTTCAAATTTTGCATGCTCCGTGTAATCGCTGCTATGTAATTAGCAAGAGTGAGGACGTTTTCCAGACGATTTTGTGTTTGTTGTCAAGTCTTCCCGAATCCGTCAGCTTACCAAGGCAAATTGCACATTTTCTAAGTGCAATCATTTTGGCAGAAATAAGATGACAAGATGGAAAATCAAGATTCACTTTCGTCGTGTGATGTTATATTGCTTCTAGCACAGCTTCGCAGACATTAAATCAAATGTCCTTTGTGTTTGAAAATGCCTGTCATTCACTAGACAATTTAGAAGTGGTCCCAAAAATTCGAAACTGACGATTTCAACGTAGAAGATCAAGCTTGCTCTGGCTAGTCTCAAAAGGTAGATGAAACATTTATTAAGGACTTTGTGCATGAAAATCCACAAGTAACCGTTAGAACTCGCTAATACTCTGCACAAGTCCATCTCCACCATGCAGGACTACCTGCAGCTAGGCTGGTTGTTTGGGTGTCATGAAATTGATGAACGGTAGCTAATGGAACGTATAAACACCTGTGATATGCTGCTGCAGCAGCATCAAAAGGAACTTTTCTTGAAGAGAATCTTAACGGGCTGGATGGAAGATGAATGCTACACAATAATGTTAACCATAAGAGATCGCGGAGAATCAGCAGCGCGTCTACACAAACAGTGACCAAGCTGGGACTTCACATAAAGAAAATTCTTCTAAACATCTGATGGAATTTTAAGAGCCGATCGAGATAGTTATCGCGGCGAAGTATAGCCTCTAGTTAGACAAACTGAAAACTATCATCACACAGAAGTGCCCTGAACTGACCAACAGGCGTGGAGTTATCTTTCATCATGATAATGCCAGACTTGACGTCACGATGTCTATCCGCAGAAAGCTGCTGAACTTTGAATGGGGCATTCTTCGTATTCTCCTGATATATAATGCTTCATCTGATTATTATCTATATCTCTCTTTAAAAAATTTGAATGTTCGGAAATCCTGAAAATTCACCTCAATCAATTCATCTTGAGTAAGGAACCTTCGTTTTGGAGCAAGGGCATTATGCAGCTACCTAAAAGATGGGATAAGATCTTTAAACAAAACAGTACATATTTAGTTCAGTAAAGTTATTCTTTCAATAAAATATTGCATCCCGAATTTACATACAAGATTTGAAACAAACTTTGCAAACAACCTAATATTATGTTTTATTATGAATTAATTCTTTTTTTCATCTTTATTAAATTACTTTTAATGAATACCTATGTAAATACTTAGCTAGTCAGTTTTTTATTATATCTTGGAATAACAAAATATTACAATTTTGAGATATATATATATATATCTAATTATATATATATATATATAATTAAAATTATTTCATATATATATTCTCTCTCTCTCTCTCTCTCTCTCTCTCT
>NW_017280375.1:204365-211327 GCF_001594065.2 Cyphomyrmex costatus | reverse complement strand
TCTCTCTCTCTCTCTCTCTCTCTCTCTCTCTCTCTCTCCCCAAGATATAGTAGACTGAGTAGAAAAGTGTATGTATGTATTTAGAAAAATTAGTTTCTTTAATTATAATAAAAAAAAAAGGTAAGTTTTGATTTGATCTGCCATTGCAGCAATAATTAATTGATGTTTGTTTTTTTTTAAAGAGAGAAAAAAAACTTTTATATTGAAACACCAAAAATATCAGGAATTTTGATATTTTTGAATTGTAATTTGTACTCAACGTGTAAATTCGACGAAATTTTAAAATCAATATTAAATTGGTATAACAAATATTTTTTTATTAACTTTTTGGTAAAAAGTAAGATTATGGTTTTATTAAAAGCTTATTAAATTTGTTTAATCTAAAAAATATCTAAACCTTGAAACTTAAGTCGAAAGCAAAAATTAAATCGTAAAATGAAATGTTATTATCGGGCGAAACATTCTCTGCAGTTAATTCTTCCTTAATCTTTCCTATGCGAAGTGCAGTTTTACTATATTGTCTATGAGAGAACGATCATTCGTTCTTGTTTACATTTAACTACACGATGCCTTAGAGTGTTACGATAATCATTGAACCATTCTCCATATGATCCTTTCATTATATTACATTGATAAAGACAAGTTTAAACTTATGTAACAAATACAAATCCAAAAATTAAACGTGAACAATACTATAAACATAAATTTCAAAGAATTAGAAGATAATATCTAATCGCAGTTTAACGAAATAATCCGAATGATAAAAAGAAGTTATGTTATAATTCTCCATCATAAATTGTATTAATATCTTTTGGTATAAAGGCAGACACGCATATATGAAAATAAGCGATAGATTTTGTATAACTTTTCTATATATTTACCTCTATGATACTTTACAATAATACGCGCGTTTATTCTATAAAATTATTATAAAAAATAAACTGAAAAATTACGGGATAATTCCTGTTAACATTACTGTTATCTCTAAAAAGTGATATATACGGAAAAATAAATGTTGACTTATAACAACAAGAACAGTTTTCTCTGTTCCATCGAACCGAGTTCTTCGATTTGGACAACGTTTGATGTCTAACAATTATCGCAAATACATCTTTGTTTTAATATATCTTAATATAGACCATTTGCCGATACATAATATGCAGGAAGAAAACAACGGATGACTGAAGTACGTTGGTGCAGCCATGATTTATCGACTTGCTTCCATCGTTGCAAACACTTTGGAATCGAATTATGCATTTCAAAATGATGCATTTCAGATGTACGATATAGATCGATTTTCTCGATTCTCGTTTCATACGCACGACAAATGCACATACATAATGTAATCAAATATCTCGCCAAACTGAGATTCATTCCTTTTCCTTTTCTCTTTTATTTTGCAATTGGTGCCGATAAAATCTTGCAATATTTTTTCTTATATAAAAATAATAAATGGAATCTCTAATTGCATAAATGAAAAATAACTGTGTGGTATATTTTCGACGAAAAAAAATCTAAAAGCACCTTCACACATATTAATTGTGACCTGGGAGTAATCGCTGGTGAGACATACGAATGTACTGTTCATGGTCGTTCCAAACCATTATATTGGTACAGCTGCAGATTCGGATTGTTTGAACAAAAAGTTGGCGACTGCAATTGTTACATCTAGTTGGCCGATATATTATAATTCCAAGTTTGACTTACGTTGCATATAAGTTTTCATGGTATTCGAGCTGGGTGGGAGTCGTGACAACTCCCATCTACACACAACATTCCATCCTCGCCCTTCCTTTGCAGTCTTACATCTCCACTGCTCTAAATTGCGTGATTCGTTAAACGCATCGCGAAATATTCACTGATTTTGTATATATTATAAAAACAACAAATTATAATATTCTGTAATATTTCGAATAACATTGATCAATATAATTTTAAACTTACAAATTATTGCAAATATTTTTTTGCTTGATATGTACCAAATACAAAATTTAAAAATATAAAGATCTTTCTAGTTCTCAATACAACAATAAATTCATTGCAGTTATAACCCATATTCATAAATGGTAACAAATGTAACGAAGCTTGTAATAATCAAATTTTGTGCGATTCCGTACATTTTAGTAAGACTACTATTTTAGAAAGCATGCTATCAACGTTATTGCATTAATCTATCTCTATTTAATGAGCGAGAATGACAAAATAACACTGATAGCGCGTTTCCCGAATGCAATCTAGATATTATCTCGCCGATTTGTGTTACTAGATATCATAATTAAATACTTTTAGCATTAAGTGGAAAATAAATATTAAAATGAATAATTATTTATTATTAATATTATTTTTATTAATATTGCATAAATTTCGAATGAACAATATTCGAATTTTGATTGTAAACGTACTATTATTTCTATTATCTTATTATTTAAAATTTGCCTAAAAGACATTAAATATCATGACAAGATATAGTAATTAGATACTTTTTAGCAGATGGATAAGAATTTTAATATAGCATTAATATAAATCGACTATTTATCTACATCTCAGATAGCAAAATACTAACAGTTTGTTGGTAGCAAATGCGATCAAATTCAATGCAGATGCACATAGCCATCTGTGTCCGCATTAAGTTCATGATCTATCGATAGAGTCTGCTAATATGCTATATATCAGCAGATTAATGACAGAAACTGAACAAGATCTTAGCGCGCGACAACAGTAAAAACTGAACAGAAGACGCAAAATTTATTCAGTTCTATCGTTAATTTACTGTCAAAACATGTAAGCAGGTTTTGTCTTATTTCTGTAATATCTGACAATGTCATTGTTGAGTAGTTTACCAATATCGTCAAATATTAAAAATTTTCTAAAATTTATTGTCTGCCATTAAAAATTGAGAACATGTTTTGTTTAAAAAAATCTCGAAAATCTCTGCATACTCGGCTATCTAGGACATTGCACCAATGTTGCTGTAATTTTGTAGATATAAGTATTGCATATATTCGAATTCTAGCTTCGCTACACTTCATACTATTTTTTTATTATCTTACTTTAATTAAAACTGAAAAAACATATTATTAAATAATATGACCAGATATGATTAAATTGTATGATACATTCATCTTTGCTATGTCGTCCGATTCCAACTAATTAATCTTATTAATATACTCGATGACGCTACATGAGTTGGTTTTTCATTTTCGTCAGAAGCACTTTTAACTACTTCGAAATACTCCTAACAACTCCGATTGAAATCGAATGATTTTTGGAGTATACTATGCGAAGTGTGCTAATAATTTTTCTCTTCATCCTGAGGATGATGCCGTTATCAATAACAGGACAATTGCCAAAAATGCGTTTAACGTGAAGGATTTGAAAGTACTTTGAATAAGCATAACACAATCGTTGATCTCTTTCTCTCGATCTCGACGAAAGGATTCAGCAGTTCATGGCAGATGGAAGCCGAAGAGATGGAACGGGCGACGTCGTCATGCTCGACAGAAACATACACGTGTTTGACACTTTGCGTGCCTTAAAGCAACAGGAAGTGAAATTTGCCAGTCATTTAATCCAAAGAGATTATCGAAAATTTCTTTCTCTGCGATCTCGGGGGAAAAAACCTCTGTATTCCTGCATGGATCAGCTGTAGAAACTGTTGAATGAGTTATACGTATGGTATATAACATTTCGAATTTTGTGATATGATTTAGTTGTTTGCCATAAATTTATTCTAACGTGAGTGAAAATGTATTTATCATTTTATCGCATTTCCAGTTACTTTGTGTCAAATTGTTGTTCCTCTTAGAACATTGTTTTTTAATGATCAAGTCGTGGCTGATAATCACAGTCTTGCAACGGTGGAACGAGTAATATATGGATTGCAAATATGGTCATCAGGGAGTCAAGATCAGCCGATTGCTATTTTCATGGCGCGAAAATTACCGGTTATGGCGACTACGCACAGTAAAAACTGGAACGCTCGATAAAAGTTACTCTCCTCATTCCCAATTGCGCTCTCTCTCTCTCTCTCTCTCTCTCTCTCTCTCTCTCTCTCTCTCTCTCTTCCCTCCCCCTCTTGCTCTCCCCCCCCTTCCTCCTCTCTCTCCGTAAACAAATTTATTCCCTTCTCCTTATAATCCATCAGTTAAGATATTTAAATGTTCAGTTACAACTATGATAAATGTTATATATTGATAAAAATTATTGTTTCATTTACAATCAAATATTTAAACAAACTACGATTTGCTGAATAATTGATATTTGCGTTTATTTTATTTTATGAATACTCATTTAGTTTCTCTGCACTTATGTTAGTTCATCACTTAAATTAATTGATATCTTCATAATAAATACAAATTATTTTCTTGCATTTAAACTGAAACTAAAACTATTTCCAACATATCAACTTTTTACACACAACAAAATGATCGATATGTTTTTACTTTCCTACGTAATCCATTGTTTCAAATACTTCAATTTATAAATTCCCACTAAAAAAATCTACAACATTTATATATAAAAATAATTTTCTTGATTTTTTTTTATTATAATTTATCCAGATAATTTTTGACTTAATAGAAATCAGTAATGAATAAAAATTATACTTAATTCATTATATAAGATATTTCTATAAAATAATTTTTTTCAATTCACATTTACATGTACTCGATATAAAAACTTTCATGTCTCAGTTTACAATCGTATTTTATATGAGATATTTTCAAAGCTTTATTTTGAGGCTGTGTGTCTAATGAATTTATAATTGATAAAGAAAAGAAACTAAACTCAATGATTGTTGATGTACAACCGTAACATGTGGGTGATTTATATGCTTGGAATTCTTCTGTGCCAAACTTTAGTACTATTGGAATTTGCTGTAATAATAAAGCTGTCAGAGGTATATATACTGTGAATTGCTTTTAGACGGTTCTTTTCAAGTAGGTATATATAAGCATCCGAAGCTGAAAATAAAATCTAGTTTTGCCATTTTATTTTTATCTTTTTATAGCGAGACCAAAATTTATTTCTCTTTTGCTTATAATGAATTGTTCATCATATAGGTCTGCTTTATAATTTTTTGATTTGAAAACAAGCATAGTTTCTTGTAATTTTTTTGTGCGTTGAATCTACAAATAAGAATATTTCATTTTAAGTTTATGAGAAAAATGTAGTTAAAAACTCTCCAAAAAAAGATATACCTTTTAGATCATTTTTAAAACTTAGCGGTCGATAAAGCCGATGTTTTATGTAGATTTCGAAAAGGGCTCAAATGAATTATACTTAAACATTGTACTATAATATGAAGTTTTAATTTAAATATTAAATCTCTTATCGTTGACATCAAACCTTTAGCACACTTTATTTTTTGGAAAAGAGTATACTTTGTACAGTCAATAAAATGGTCAATCGTCTCATGCAATCCTGCAAAATAACTACAAGTAGTAAAAAATAAACATTTAAAACACTTCATTGAAATATGTTTGTGATAAGACTCAATAAATTTAAAAATAATGAAAAAGAAAAAGGACTATGAGCCAAAAAATTCGTTAAAATATACAATTGTTAGTAAATAAAAATTGTTAATTTGTTAAAATTATGTAGTTTAATTAGAAACAAGACATAGATAAACAGACATTTCGACATCTATTAGATCATTATCAATGTTACAGAAAAAATGATCGCAAGTTGTTAAACAAAACAATAATGTATGGAATTATAAAATTAAAAATATAAAAATTATATATAAAAAATAATAAGTATATATAATCTCACTGGCATGGTTCACATATTAATTTCGGTACAATAAGTAAGAGTCCATAAACCTTTGTAAATTGTCTAGTTATAGTGTCTAATTACAGTTTCTCTTATAATATTGTATCAAAGTACAATTTATAAAATGGTCCGTTGTTAGACAATGCGATGAGAGCCAAATTTTAGTTGTTACTCTTAGAAGTTTAAAAATGGTATAACAGATATTTCAAGTAAGAAAGGTTACATTGGTAATGATTTTTCATTGACGTTCTAAAATAAAAAATTTAATATCATCAATCATGATGTATAATCTAATCTACTCGTTTCACGTGAAAACAATATATATAACGTGTAGTTTTCACGAAAACACATACCATTAGAACACCTTTTGTTTATTAATAATGACTCGATTTGATCTTGTGTGTGATCTTTCCAATTTAGCAAATATCGGTAAATGACAAATGAAAGGATTGTGATAAAATAAAAGAAATTATAAAGCTCTATATGTATAAAATAGTATAAATATAAAGAGGGCAAAGAGCCAAATAATCTATAGTTTATATTTCTATACAAAAAGATAAATCAAGTACAACGATTATTTTATATATCAGAAATCATAGATATGTATACCTTACGAGTAAGAAAGCTCTTCCGTGACCTGCTGTCTCA
Organism: Cyphomyrmex costatus; assembly: GCF_001594065.2. NCBI lineage: Eukaryota > Metazoa > Arthropoda > Insecta > Hymenoptera > Formicidae > Cyphomyrmex > Cyphomyrmex costatus. The sequence goes on along the minus strand of NW_017280375.1, from coordinate 204,907 downwards.
ATCGTTTTAGCATAGAAGGTTTACTTATTACTTTGAAATGCTGTCGTAACAGCAATATGTTGTTTATCGATATGAGAGATGTGTTTATGGACCTGGTCGCGAAAATTAGACAAATTATTTTTTTAGCATGATCCATTAGAAAAATGTCGCAAATATTGGGAAATATAATCAACTTGTTATACGAGAATTAAAATATTCACTCTAGATAAAAATAATGTAAAGAACAAATATATTTTATCAATTTCTTTGATGTAATTATAATTAATTAACAAACACATACGAATATTATAAACAGTTCTATATAAGAAATAGTACTAGATTGTTCAAAAAGTTAATGCGTTTTTTTTTTAGTTTAAAATTATACATATATATAATTTAATAAATCAGCTGAAATGGAAGGCATACACACATTGCTGTCTAAATAAGCTAGAATCTGAAAATAAATTTATATCTACATATGTGTGTGCGTGTGCGTGTGTGCGTGCGTGTGCGTGCGTGCGTGCGTGCGTGCGTGCGTGCGTGCGTGCGTGCGTGCGTGCGTG
>NW_017280375.1:195699-204311 GCF_001594065.2 Cyphomyrmex costatus | reverse complement strand
TGTGTGTGTGTGTGTGTGTGTGTGTGTGTGTGTGTGTGTGTGTGTGTCAACCACATGTGTTTGATTTGTCGGTCGTTTCTTTTGATTATCTTCAATCTAATTTATCAAAATAATATAAGAAGAAATATTCTGGGGAGGGATACACATAGACAATCTTAGATAAAAATTAATTTGAAGTATCTTATGATCATTATTCGTGAATTCATTGTAATTTGTTAGAATATAGTTTAGTCCAAGAGAAACGAGAAAATAAAAATTTTGGTCTTTTTGATTGGAAATATTTCTTGGGAGAAATAAGTAAAGCAACAATCGAAAGAAAAGAAAAGCCTAAAAAAGTATTTCAGTTCGTTGAAACAAGGCAAACATGAAAGAAATAGAATTAAAAGATAACCAAAAAAAGTAATATAAAAAAAAAACAATCATTATAACGTAATGAGTATATGTGCATACTCGTAATATAATGTAAGACTAAATTGATTAAAGAATAGTTTCTATGTACCAAATACGGAAAATTGTGAAAATAAACGATATTGTTAAAATAAAATGTAAATCATGTAATACACATAAATATTGTAACAATCTGATGTAATAACATTTATTACCCTATTAAATTCTATGCAAAGAGCAGGAATATATAAAATTACAATGTGATGCGAAAATAAATAAAGACATGTTTAAAAAGATATATATTTTAGTCCTTTTTTTATATAAGCATGCGTATATCGAATATATTGGGAGTACAAATTATTCGGTCCGTTTTTCAAAAGATGATCGCCTCCAAAGACGAGTTATTTTTTCGAGATGGAATTCGAAAATTGCCTTGAGAGATGGGAAAAAGTAGTAGCCAGCGATGGACAATACCTTAATTAATTTGTTCATTCATTTTGTTTTGAAATAAATGCATTTTTGAACACAAAAAACGGACCGAACTAATTTGTACACTTAATATATAGATAAATATATGTATTTGCCAAACTCACAACCAATTCTCAGCAATCTATTTGCTAACTGCGAACAACTTGGCTATTGCGACATAGATTCATCGAAGATGTCTCTTCTCTCCGCCGCTTAATTTCGTTGCCTCTCGGTTCGGTTGCAGATACAAGCATCGAACAACCTTTGAAAATGAGCGTCATAATCAGACTACAAAATCTAGCGTGGTCCGCCAATGCATTGGACATACGCCAATTTTTCAGAGGTCTAAGTATCCCAGAGGGAGGAGTTCATATTGTCGGTGGCGAATTGGGAGATGCGTTTATCGCATTCAGGTAATTACTACTACATAAATTCTCGTCCAAAAAAAGAAATGTATCAATTATATAATTCATATAATGAATGTATTTACATCTTATTTCCTACATCGTTTATTTAACAAGTATGTAGGTAGATAAACCCAATTTATATTTTATTTACTTTATGTGATTTTATTAAATTGCTTCCAATGACGTATACATGAAATGATAAATCCATAATCTAAATCTCTTGAATAGAATCTTGTATATGTCCAATAGATGTATCATTTACGCTTATGTTAAATAAAACTCGATTCACAACGATTAGCTATTTATAAATGATTTCTAATAAAAGGTAAAAGTTTTTTTGTTTAACTTACAACTAATTTTATTGCAGTAGAAACTTAATTATGGATTATTATTACGAAAGAATATTACGTAATTAAAAACTTATAACAACTTGTCAATATAAATACATAAAGTAGGAAATTAATTTTCGTTATTATTGGATCTCGTTATTATACAATAATAATTACAGTAATAGTGTAATAATTATATCTTTTTTATCACTTATCGCGCGCGCGTGTCCAAAACGATTTAAAATTATCCAACGTAAAGACAAAACTAAATATCCGTACATATAGCATAAATAATATCTGCCAAATGATCATTTCTTTTGGTGTACAATTCTGACATGATAAGGCTATGTTTGAAAATAATACTTGACTTTCTCCAAGTATTATTTTATCTTTCATGTTTACCAAATGTTAAACAAGAATAAAATGATATTCAAAGACACTCGAGAAATATTCTAGAACTAAAGCCTAAGGAGAAATTATAAACCTTCCATTAAAAATTTTCGATTATAAGTATACAACCTAGGTTATTGAGCACAATAGATTTTTTTATTGTTCTGAACTGTAAAAAAATTTGAAAAAATCGTGTACGCTTGTGGAACCTTTAACAAATTTTTATCATGATAAAAACCACCAAATTGTATTTTATTTATTTTTACTAATTTAAATGTAAGTCAAAATTTTGAAAGAACATATATATATATACATATATCTCAGTTAAAAATATATGATTAAAAAATTTATAATTTTTATGAGTAAATAAAAAGTTCTTTTAGTCTACAATATAGAGGATACATATTTTAGAAAAAAAAACCCATCAGACGCACAATGATGTTAACCTTAAAAAGTATTGAATATTATTTTAGTATTTGGAAATGAAAATTTTTGTGACTAAAAAATCAAGTTTTTTTTTTCATAAAAAAATCATTTTTATAACCAAAATAAAAATATTGTACGACACACTACCTGTATAGTAAATAATGTATACGATGTTTCTTGCTGTCAATTTGCCATTCAAAAACATACATAGTACATAGTTTTCCTATCATTCGCTCTGTGGCAAAATCATCTTTTGCATTTCTTTAATTTAACAAGTTTTTTCTGGAAAAATTATCTCCATAATTATTGATTCTGCAATTAAATCAGTAAAAAAATACATACAAAAAAATTTAAGGTAACACCTTTATATACCCTGACAGCAAAATGTTAGCAATTTGTAGCCTAATTGGCAGCAAACTCGATCAGATTGTGACTACTACAAAACCATAGCTATCTGTGTCCGCATTTGACTGTGGATTTGTCGACAAAGCCTGCTAACAGGCTATGTCAGCAGATTGGTGACAGAAACCGAGCAAAGTCTGCTTGAATCAGGTTCTGCTCTCAATCTACCATTAGGTTCTGCAGAATTTTGTTCAGTTTCTGCCACCAATCTGCTGACATAGCATGTCTAGCAGGCTTTATCAAATTTCTTACAGTAATTTACTGACAATATCTGACAATACGAATTCTGTGTACAATTTGTTGCCTTCTGCAATCAAAAATTGGTAGCAGGCTCTGCTCAAAATCTGTCTCCGCAGGCTGTGCTATCAGAGTATTTATTGAAATCAATTTCAGAAAAATGTAGAACATGAAATCAAATCTAGATTTTTTATTTGCACGAAATTGTAATCGTTAACGCCACAATCACGAATTTTATTCGTCCTCGTAATAAACGATTAGATACTGTCATTTTTGTACACATATAATCTCAACTCTATTATACTATCTTTTTTAAGAGACGATATCGAACTTCACTATCTATTCGATTTTCTTAAAAATTACAATAAAAAAATCGCATCTTAAAAGATCCTGCATTGTTGGTGGAGGGTTAGAACGTCCGTAATTAAAAAAATATATATTAAACTAGAGCGCGCGCGCACACACACACACACACACACACACACACACATCACACACACACACACACACACACACACACACACACACACACACATTACTAGCTTAGATTCTTAGCGACTTTATGCAAATCAATAAAATAGATCGCGATGCCAGGCAAATCTCACAGGCATGTTTTGCTATTGCAGCACCGATGAAGACGCCCGCCAGGCAATGATGCATGATGGCGGCAAGATCAAGGAGATGAAGATCAAGCTGCTACTAAGCTCACGCACCGAGATGCAAAAAGTAATTGAAGCTGCTCGACAGCAGACTTTGAGTTTACAATGCATTATGCAAACCACGCCGGTGGCGGTACCGCCTGTGGTTCCCGGCAAACAACCTGGTTCCCCGACGGACAAAAGAGACAAGGACAACGACAGCGAGTCGAGCAAGGACCGAAAGGATAGACGCGATCGATCAAGATCGCGGGACCGCTCGCGATCGCGCGACCGTGACCGTGACCGAGATCGTCGCGATCGAGACCGCGGGAGAGACCGACGACGACGAGATCGTAGTAGATCTCGAGACCGAGAACGTGATAGACGAGATCGGCGTCGTCGCCGAGATCGATCCAGATCGCGTGATCGCACGAGATCGCGCGATCGCGATTCAAAAAGAAACTCTACGAATGACAGGCGTAAGGATATTAACGAGGATGACAACAGCGAAGTCGTATGTGTAGGTCAGTTCCAAAAGGACAAGGCATCGACGGCTACATCGAAAAAACCCCTCGAGAATGGCGTGTGGGAAGTTCCACCACAAACGCAGATGCAGGCCGCTTTGTTGGCGCCAAGTATCTTGGGAGCTGGCGTCGCCGCTCTGTCCCAAGACTCGGAAACTCAGCGTTCAGCCATGGCTGGCTTTGGTGCACCCGTGATGGGTCAGCAGTCGATGTTGCAACCTGGACAATTCTCTATAAACGGTCTTAACGGCGTCGGTAATCTCATGCAACCGCACATGCAGACACTCGCCGGGCACACAGTGGGCATAACATCCTTATCGCAGAATCTCAACACTAGCACCAGTCTACCGAATTTGAGTGGTCTCGCAACTCGTCCCAAGGAACCTTGGAATCAAAACGAGCAAAGTAGAATGGACCAAACGGGACGATTCTCCGGCGGCCGATCGAATCAATTCGGTAATCAGGAATACGGCACTACTGGCAATTATCGTGGTACCAGGCCGAATAATCCTTTCCTGAACAAGGTGCAAGAACTCGAAGGCCGTCGCAATCCACATGCGTTTCAAGCTAGCACCTCCAACTTTGGCAACTATGACAACGATCGACCAACATCCGGTAGAAAATCCAGCAGTTCGAGATTCTCCAATGAGAATAAAAACGGCAACGGTGGAGGCCATTGTGTGGAAGTGCGCAATATGCCATTGAGTGCAACATACGCGGATCTACGCCATGCGTTCCATGGTATCTATATTAGGAAGGATGGCATGAAGATAATCAACGATAATCATGGTAACCGCGTAGGTATTGCGTATATCAAATTCGGTAAGGTCGAAGGCAAAGAACTTGCGCTAAGCACAACGAGATACGTGCGAGGTTCAGAGGTAGAGGTACTCGATTTGGACGAGAGTATCTTCGATAAAGCAGTGAATTCTTACTCACCCGAAAATAGGGAAGATGGCACCGATGGCGACATTAGGAATTCTATGTGCATCCTGCTGACCGATCTACCGTCTTTCACCAAGGAGATGGACATAGCCAAGCTGTTCCACGACTGGAAGATCAACGATCTCTTCATCACCAATAGTAAGGAGACTGGTACCACTCAGTATATGGCTTACGTGCAATTTGCGCGACTCGAGGATGCCAAATCATCTCTGAGTACGCCGCTTAAGATCGGTAGTAAGCAAGTAACTGCGACTGCGATCAGCGAGGAGAAATTCGCACAAGCGAAACGCGAACACGAGCAAGCGAGCATGAACCAAACGGATTGTGTTCTCATGCGCGGTTTGCCATTTCAGACAATCGACCGAGACATTTTCGATTTCTTCTCGGACATCGGCATTGTACCGCTCTGCATTCATATGATGCTCAATCAGCAAGGCAAACCAGCCGGCGAATGCTTTTGCGAGTTTGATTCGGCCGAGAAGGCGGAACGCGCGATTACCAAGAATGGTTTACCACTTGGCAAGAACATACCAACTATCGAGTTGGTACCACGAGTTAAGATGCTTGAAACTCTCGGCATGATGGAGGCGCAACAGCAAACACAACAGCAACACTTTCCGATGCAAGAGCAACATCAGAGACCACCGCGCTTCTCCGGCCCGATGGGCCATATGCTGCGTTTCGGCAACACCGGCTTTGGACCTCGGTGCCCGCCTGGTGGTTTAATGGGTATGCCGCGTCACATGATGAGTCGTCATCCACCGTCCATGGACTATGTCGAAGGTTTTGGTAAACCTGGCTGCGTGTTATCACTGGAGAATGTTCCGTTCAAAGCGGACATTAACGAGATTATCGAGTTCTTTGGTGATTTTGATGTGAAACGGGAGAATGTAATTCGTCGCTACAACGAAAGGGGTATGCCGACGGGAGATGCGCGCGTGGCTTTTTCGTCGCCCAGTGAGGCTCAGCGAGCGCTCAAGGAACTTAAGCATTGCAAGATGCGAGAACGTACCATATATATGAAAGTAGCGTGAGATCCATCATTCCGCCACGGAGAAGCTGATGACAGCACATAAAAGGACACCGTCACTGTGGTGATGATATCCGGTCGAATCGAATATATTCGTACCAAAAGTTCTATGTGTATGGAATGAATGCAACGTCTAATAAGACGTCTTCTGAGAATTATCACAAGAGTTGGTTTTATATAAAAAAGTAAGAGGCCAGTAGAGATGCTTTGAGATGTCTTTTATATGAAAGATTATACTTCCTTATTAAACTAGCGCCAATCTGCGTGTACATAGAATACATAACTTTTCTTTATCCATCCATTCATATCATGCCATACCGCCGAAATTGTTTTTATTTGTCGCAATTAAAGGCATTTAACTGTTTACTTATTGCATCAAGAACTGTGTTTCAAACACATAATGTTGTAACATTAGATCGTAACAGGTATAAAAACGTATTCGCCGCTAACACAATATGTATCATTACCCAGGGGGTATAGACGAATGTATATTATGAATGTAAAGAATTTTATTATCTTATTTTTAATATCACATTACACAATACCAAATAATGATTTAGTTATGGAAACAAAAGAAGCAAAGTACAAAGTTAAGGATTCGAACGATTGCGTTTTTATTTTGCGTTTACTGACATGAATTAATATTAGAACCCGAAAGCAGTTCGAAGATGATGAAGGAGACAATCCTTATAAAAAACGGATGCACGTATATATGTACATTACATATGTCATATAATATACAATGTATTTTATATACATGTATATCTGAAGTACATTATATTATATAAATTATGTAATGTACATATATACATTTACGATAAATAATATGTATTATAGCGCATACATTAAACATATATATATATATATATATATATATATATATATATATATACATAGATCACACACTATAATCTTACGCGTTTGTATGTACGTTATCTTCTATTGCGACTGAACTTGTGTAAAAAAACGAATAATACTAATAAGTATATAGATGTACACGATAACATATTGTCATAAACTTATGTTATGATAATGAAAAAAAATTGAAAACTTCAATAAATTTTTATTCCAATCTAGTCACACTTTTATATCTGAATCTAATATTAGCATTAATGACGTCGCATTAATGGTGCACAAATTAATTTCAATTGATTAAATATATTTAATTTTCAAGTAATATTTTATTCGTATTTTTGTGTTTTCTCTTAAAAAGAACAGTATGAATTCTATTTAATTTTGATAATATTCAGAAAACTTTTGAAAAGAGAAAGATTACAAATAAAAATCGGTTTGTACTGCTTGTTATATTTTTGATTAAATTTCATTTACTCATAAAAATTATTTTTCATAATTTAAAAAGTTATTCGAAAAAACTTGGAGTTTATAAAAAAAAATGTATTTAAAAAATTCTCTATGTGATTATTATACAGTTTCCATCGAATGCAAAAAGACAATGATAATTGTTATTGAGATGGTTCTTTCAATCTTTAGTAAATCGAGAAATGCGTGAATAATTTTTGTATACATATGAAGTTGAAGTACAGAAATTGACGTGTCCAATAGAAAAGAAATAAATTGCTCATAAGATTATTTATCCTTTATGTTTTTTTCCTATTTTCTAATTTTAAAAGAAAACTTTTATAACACATAAATAATTACGTAAATAAATTTTTCCACATTCTTGCAGAAAATTGTGTTCAAATTTTTGAATCTCTTGAAATATGTACCTATGTATGAAATATTTCTTGTCAGTTTAACCCGATTATACCAATATAAAATATAAAATATTTCTTTTTATTATTTAATACACTACTGCCTAGCTAAATAAGTTGAAGGTAAATTATTGTATATATGGCAATGTACATTTCCTGTTGCTGGTACATACCATATCGAGTCGACTCAAGCTAAGAAACTCCATAACGAAAGCATGCTGCAACAAATCGACTCTGCCTAAATATTGAGTCACGGGCTATTTCTGTAGCCGCACCTCGGCTATAAGCCCGTGACGTCGAGCGGCAATGGCGCATTTCAAATTATTGTGGCCTTACACACGAGATTCTCTGCATGTATATAGAATAATAAGCATAAAATATTTAAATTGAGAATAAATTATTCGTATTTTATTGGGACAAAACCTCTTTTTTAACTTGAGAGACTCTATAAACTCCTCCTAGTTCTCTAGATCTATATTATCGTTTTTCTGACATATATACAAGAACGGAAAACTAAGAATTTTTTAAATGATAAATTTTGCAAAATCTAGAACAATGAACACTTTTAAGAAATATATACGGTGTTGCAAAAATACATACGCAGCAGATTTTGCAGGCACGATTCCGAAGATGGTTATCGACAATTTATATATAACTTACTAATTATATAAATAAATTATAAATAAAAAATAATAAAAAGGATCAAGTGATGTTTAA
>NW_017280375.1:187429-195524 GCF_001594065.2 Cyphomyrmex costatus | reverse complement strand
TTATTATATTTTTTACAGTAGTTAATTATTTTGAGTACCAAATATAGTATATCAAGTACCGTTTCTTTGTTTATATAGTAATACAAGTTTGCTCCCGCCGTTTTTACAGGTATAAAATTATCTATATGAAAACGGCGGGAGCAAACTTGTAGACCTATAATAATCATCTACACATACATATATTTATCATATTATCTTATATATTTTTATCATTAAACAAATAAAGAGAGAATGTAGATGTAAAATAAAAATTGCATTCATTTTTGTTTTTATTTAAAAAAAATTACATATATGTACATAATCGTATTCAATACACGCGATATACGCATTTGGTGTATAAAAATAATATCGACCTTGTTTTTCCCTCGACCTTCGAAAAATTGGAGGCACATTGATCCCTAATACAAAATGATTTGCTCGATTCTATTCAACGATTTCTATCATAAAGCATTACATACAAGAAGATTGCGATTAACCTTGCTCTATTTAGACGCAGAGAGATACAGGAAATTCATCACCTTTACCTAATTCAAAACACATTTGATACATAAAACAGAAAAAGTGTAACATTCAACAGTTTTTATCTTAAACTTTCTAAGTAAACAATTGAATAACTGTTGTTTTATACTCGTAATTTTAGAGAATTTAATGATATTGATATAAAATTAGATTAGATAATCTCTCTTTTATTGCATCACTATAAAGGCTCATTTGCACTCTCCAACTGATGCACATATATTATAGTTATATAATTAATAATTACTTACTATATGATTGAGAGTTAATCACGCGAGATCGATTCTGCAATCACAACGATGACGTCGCGTTACATTGTAATGAATTACGCAATCGATATTCGATGTCGCGGTGCAAATTACGGCGTTGATGATATCCACGCCCCTTCGTATATTTGCGAATCGACGCGATGCAACAATGCAAGGACGAGCGGAAATAGAGATGGCAAGAATGAAAAGCGGAAATCTCTCGGGAAGAATTCATAACAAACCGCGTGTGTTCTGCATCAGCCCAAAAAGAAATCACGAAAAAAAATCTCCAAAAATAGCAAAAACGGATTAAGCATATATATGTATATATATATATATATACAATAATATATAATTTAGACTTTAATATAGTTTTAAATGCACTGTATTTAAATCGGTTTTTTATTTAGCTTTTATTCTTCTTGTCAATCTGTTGTATTTTGTCATAAGAATAACATCTGTTATGATTACGTTTAATTATTTTGATCGATTAAACATTGAGAAATTAGAAATCGTGACAGGATTGCGAACTGCTACAAGTAATTGATGATAAAAGTCCTTTGATCTTTTCGTTTGACCTAACGGGATAAAATCTCGAATTAATAATCGATAAGGAGAATCATGTTATTTTTCGATAATCGCGTTAGAAAATGATCTGTTCTCTTCAATAACTCGCTTAAGAAATTTCATCCATTGTATTTCGTGTCAGCCAGTCTACTTAGAATTACACATCTACTATTTTAGGTAATATATGGTATCATCATTACGAACACGCGACGAGTATAATAAAGTTTAGCCACAATGGCTTTTACATGTGTTAATGAGGTAAACAGTGACAACAAGTGTGGCATACAAAAGGTAAGAAAAAAATATCAGATGTGTGAAGAATACAGTTTTTATATAAAGAATATTCTATAATAGTTTACTTTTATGTAATAATTCCAAGGTTTAACCATAGTTATTTGTACGGATCTTTTAATTAGAAAAGACAAAAGGCAGCAAGACTTAATTGAATGAGCACATGCACCATAGTATTTCTCTCATTGAATGTGACAAAAAACGTCAAGCTGATTGTCATATCGATTGTTAAGTTTTTTACCGTACGAAGAATGCAACCTTCGTTGAAATATAAGGTCAATGAATTTTCCTCTACATAACTCCAGCCAGCCGACGTATGCGAAACGTCTGACTGGTACATAAAGTCTAATCTAAAATGCGTATCTTGGTACCGCATCAACGTCTTGGTGCAGCTATAACTAGAAGCCCATGTTTCGATATGTCCCTCATCTCTCAGAATAATAACGATGTATTTTTTTTATATAAAATAGCAGCAAATATAAAATTGACGGTATTGTAAAGTGTCAAATAATTAGTATTGCAATCGATAAAAATACCTATACGAATTGTATAGGTATATGTACAAGGAAAACAAAGATGTACGCACAAAAACATAAAACTGTGGGTGGTTGAGAGCAACTTTGGCTCTAAAAGAGAGATTTATATCAATTTTTAATATTTTCTTATTTCGTATATTTCAAACCTAGATGTACCTAAAGTACATAAAATAAGTTCTTTTATGATAAAAAATTGTATATATCGTATACGTTGCTGCTCTGTGAAATAAAGTCCGATATTATCTATGAACAGATAAAAAATGGTGCGTTCATATTCTCCCGAATGCACATTTTAATACACAATTTGATTGAATTGCACATTTAAACAATATTTAGATAATAATAGAGCAATTTACATACGTGCAATGCGATTCGATGCAATGTTACAATATCTACACGAATAATCTCAAAACATGTGTGATTCTTCCTCCGTGATTTTTCTCTTCCCCCCTTCTCTCTCTCTCTCTCTCTCTCTCTCTCTCTCTCGTTAGTATTCTTTTATACGTGCGTCATTCATCTGCATTGTTCTCCGCGTTTATGTATACAATTGTATATTGAATGATGAAGCGATGAGTTCTTTTATCGTTCTCGTTTGCCTTTTCAAGGAACTGCATTATGAATGGAAGAAAAACGCTTGTTTCTGCTATTATCAACATTCTTGCAAGAACTTTTTCTAAAATTTTTCGTAACATTTTTACTAAAAATGTACATGTGTAATTTTCCTAAACATTTATAATTTTCTTTTAAATATCAAATTCATTTCAGATATAAACTGAATTATATTATCTAATTTGGAAATATGTTAAGTTTGTTCAGAGTGAGACAATGACATTGATAACGAAATTGTAAGATCGATAATATATATATTATACAATCAGAATATATTATAGTAATGATATATGAGTATATATATCAATATCTTACGATACTATTTATAAACTAGATCACTTCCTCCACGACACTCGCCGCAAACCGTCTCGCGGGTTCAATTAAGTATACCGTTATCTTTATACAACGATTATGCCTGCTGCCGAGAAGATTGGTTACACGTTACTGATACAATATATATACTTTTACACGTACATTGAAATCACGCACGCAATTCCGAAGCAAATTAATTCACTATATACGCAAGTGACAAAGATAACAATTTTTGTAAGTGAACATTTAAAGCTTATAAAAAGTTTTAGCTCTTCTTTTATTTGCTGTTCTAAATATTCAAAATAAAAAAATAAGAACGGTAAAAAGAGTGAACTATATATTTCGAGGTACATATCAAATTGATTGATCCTTGTATCTTTCCAATAAGTTTCTATAGTATAAAAAATTAATAAATTAATAATATAATTGAATTATAGACTCTTATATGTTTCAAAAACAATACAACGTTCGACATAATATCTATGTTATAGATTTTGAGATTATATTTTTACGCACTGCTAACAGCGTTGACTCTTAATAGCCTTTTGTATTTACTTAAATTTTTCTATAGTATGTATACCTATCGGAGCGTTTATTTGGTTTGATCGCCACAAACTACGGTCTCACTAGGTCGTTGCAATATAACGAATTTGCTTGTACAATTCAACACGTATAAATGTGTAAACTTAAACATAACCGTTCTTACATGGACTAAACAACAGTATAGCACGTTATTCCTTTCGTTATTCTCTCGTTTCGTCATACGCACAATGAGCAACGTGTGATGCCCGGTAAACAAAACACTCACGCCTACGAATATTATTAGGGCTAATTAATAATTAAGAAGAAAGAAACTTAACAGTTAAATTGAAAGCTAAAAAAAGCTAAATAAAAACTAAGCTTCCTTAGCTTTTAATTTATAATTAAAAGCCTCTTTTTCCCGGATACTATCTTCTTTTTTAGAACGCCCGGTGGGGGGGGGGGGGAAGAGTTTCAAAAGCGTCCGAGATTTTAGAGAATCATATAATATTTTACTTTGACTCTTTTCCCGCGTTGTTCTATATTATATTCCTGATTTACAATAGGTACAGTAATCTTTACATTGTAAGAAACTGACCAATCATGCATTTTATTTATAAGCGTCTAGGATTTCAAGTGAAATGTCCAAGGTTTTTTTTGGCCCATCTAGGAAACTCCTAGTTTTGAAAATTTTGATGTGACAATCTTATATGTATATTTGCAGGCTAATTACTGCCATTATTGAAACGTTACCTAACAGAAGCTTTTACACTTATAATTTAAACTATCCTTAAGCTCTCACGATTGTGGAATATCTCGTTACTTGAAAAGTAAGTCGCGATGTTTCGCGAGTACCCCTCTACTTTATATATTCTCGTATTCTTGGATTTGACGTAGAGCGCATTCAACGTATCTCGACGGTGCGACAACACGAAAAATGAAGGGACGAAAGCGAAGAGAAACGATCAGTCTCGTCGTAGGACTCGAGGAAGTCTTTTGTACTTACTCCCGCGCGACGCGCTGAACCCTCTCTCCGAACGAGGTCTCGACTCTCGACTCCCGACGCGAACATAGTAAGTCGCGTAGCGCTACAGTAGTGGCTGCCGCCGCTCAGAAACTGGACGGGCAGTTGTAGCCAGCTCTGTGCTGGTATATATATATACATATATATATATTTCCTTGTTCCTCTCTTTTATCTCTTGCAATCGCCACTAATCGCTGACACTGTCTGACACTAGTCTCCTATATAATAAGCCTTCTCTCTCTTGAGAGAAGTGCGTCCCAGCAGTACGTGGTATCCCAACGTTCAATCGGATTTTCATTGCATTGATCTTGTGAATAATGCAGTGAAAGTACTCGAGAAAGAGAGAGAAAGAGAGAGAAAGAGAGAGAGAGAGAGAGAGAGAGAGAGGGTGTGTGTGTGTGTGTGTGTGTGTGTGTGTGTGTGTGTACGCACATTTGATCGACTCCACGTGGTGCCGCGGCACAATATAGAAGCTACTCTTATTACTGTGGATATATTTCTCGAGTACACTGAACACTTAGACGACCGAGCGAAGCCAGCGAAGGACATGAAACGGACCGTGGACCTGTTGGTCTGGACGCTGTTGGTCCCGCCGCTCCTATTCGCAACGGATCCCTTGCAGCAAGCTACTGGAGCAACAGTAGAATGCCCACAGAAATGCGTTTGCTACAACAACACAACGCAGGTGCGATGTATGTTCCTAAAGCTGATCCAGGTGCCACGAGTGCCCGCTAATGTCACCGTCCTGTAAGTTGTCTGTCTTTTTCTTTATAAAAAGTCATAATTATTTTAACATCATTCAAAACTTTCATCACACTATGTGTAATGCATTTCATAGAATATATTCTATATAAAAAACTTTAAAGTTTTTCTATGTGCGAAAATTCGACGTTTACACAGAGGAAAAGCGATATTACCATCGTTACTTGAAAATCGATCATCGTAGGTAGAATATTTATATGGTGAATGACGAAAGGTCAAGAGAAAGTGCGTCGAGGTCCACATATGGGAAAACACTAATCGAGATGTATGATTAGTTAAGAAAACCGCAACTCTAAGCGCTTTCTCACATGTGAAAAATGCATTCGTATTTTTCGCATAATATTATTTATTTATATTATATTTCACAGAAAGAGAAGAGTGATATAGCCTGTTCCAACGGTAGAAACTTATTGTTTCAAGAACTTATAGAACTATAAATTATAATTGTAATCAATCTGTACAATTATCTGCAAGAAATCTTAAATAAAAGAATGTTGTAATGCTGAAAATATGCTCTCTTCAAGAAAAAGAGAGAGAGAGAGAGAGAGAGAGAGAGAGAGAGAGAGAGAGAGAGAGAGAGAGAGAGAGAAAGTTAATTACATTAAAATAATTAGTTAAAAACATAGTAAATGCATGAATTCGAAATATAAATCTAATTCAGCGAACAAGCCTACAAGTTATCCATTTAAAGTAGATTAACAAAATCAAAGATTGCCGCGGCTACTTAGTGAACTGTATATATATATATATATATATATACAAAAGTTACGATGTGGCATTAAGTGGAATTTCGGAGAAAGGAATGATGTAAGGCGAACTCGATGCAAAGTCGCAAATTTATTTAAGTTTACATTTTTGGTGTTCGTGCAGTACTAAATGAATATATATTTTACGAATTTGTATAACATTTTTCTAGATAAAAGATCTCGATCAATTTTATTTCGGATTTTATTATCGTATACACGAATATATTATCCTAGCGAATATTTCATTATATTTAAATATTATAGGAAATTTACAAGACACATTACATAAATTGAAAATAGTTATGACCAATTAGGCAATCTGTAAATCATCATCTGTAAATTAAAGACGCGATATTTTGAACAATCGGCTTTTATGAATGTCTACCTGATCAATCTAAGCTTGATTTATTGTGCACACAGTTATGTCATCAATAATTAACCTTTTAAAAAAATTAATTTCTTTTCTTTATTTAAAAAAAACTGCATTGGAACACTGATTTATAATACGAATGTGTCTTTCTGATAAACGTATTATGTACAACATGCGATACTTGTATCAAACATCAAATTTCGCTATTTCAAGAAACGCGTATCCCAAAAAAAATATTTAATACTTGAAATAAGAAAACGATGTGATATCTCAATATATAAACAGCCGACTATTTTATCGTTTGACCTCGATTTATCTTGTGCTGTGATGATATGTTGATATCGTATAGGTAACCATAAATTTTAACACGCTCATTGGAAAAAAGAAAATGATAATCTACAATCTGTATACGAAGAGTATATAAGTTCTTTATCATTTTTGTTATAAGTCGGTACGCAAAATCCTATATAAAGACATAGTAAACATTGACAAATCAGTTTGCAACTCTGTGAATCAGCGATAAGTGTATAATTAATTCTATTTGTCTTAATGTGACTTCAAATGTATACATACATGTTATATTGAATTGTAATCGTTATATACATCTTTTATTAAAAATTTATATAACAATTTAAAAATTGGTGCTATAAAATTGCAATTTCTTTGTCCTAAAAGAGAGGATTACTCAATAGAGAGACAGATTCAGCATTACAACCATGACCCTATTACGCTATTAAATGAGACAGATCATTGTATTATCTAACCTCAGAACACATTGTGGAAATGTAAATCTAAAATTCTCAGTTAGGAAATTCGATACCACTGTTTTATTATTTTTATTTATATGTAGTTTTTTTCTTATACGATTTATTAAAATATTTAAAATAAATAAATCATAAAATCAAAAATTTTTCAATTATATGTGTATGTGTATACGGGGTATGTTAAGTTAGCACCCCAACTATAGTACTCAGGAGTTCTGATTAGAGTTCCCACTTCCTTTTGACGAGTTCCGGTCAATAAACATTTTTTTTACATTTTTTAAAAATGGGGTGCTAACTTTTTATCGAATTTCGAGGTGGAATAGTTCTGAGCGGCTTAATAGCTTCAATTTGCGATTGCCTAGAGTTCCTGATATGTAAAAAAAATTTTCGAATAATAAAAAAAAAATTAAAAATTTTTGAAAAATTAATTTTTAGATACAATAGTTCTGATGATAATTCCTGCTTCTTTTTGATGATATGAAGAGTTCTCTATGATTTTTAATGACATATGCGCTTAATAATCATTTTTTAATAATTTTTTAAAAATGGGGTGCTAACTTTTTAACGAAATTCAAGGTCGCATAGTTCTGATCAGCTTAACAGAAGTATTTTGTGAATACCTAGAGTTCTTGATACATAAAAAACATTTTTGAAGAATAATAAAGTTTAAAAAAAATAGTAGATATGTTTGAAAATTTTTTTGAGAGTCGAGTAGTTCTGAGTAGCGTTTCTTATAGTACTCGACGAGTTCTATCGAAAACTGTAAGGTGAAGAAGCAATTGGACCAACGGTTTGCAAGATACAGCGACATTTGTCGGAAGATCAACAATT